>NW_027315158.1:0-62813 GCF_023375885.2 Dermacentor andersoni | reverse complement strand
TGCAAAACCACAAGGTGTGCATGCAAATGGTGCTTTTTGCAGAACGCGCACGTGGATTTCTACCAAACGACGTGCTAAGCATGCCGATGCTGCTCTTTTTAGCACCCGCGCACGGATTTGTGCGAAAACGCGTTTTAAGCATGCACATGCATCTTTTGGTAGACGCGGATGAAGTTTTCTGCAAAACCACAAGATGTGCATGCAAATGGTGCTTTTGGCAGAACGCGCACGTGGATTTCTACCAAACGACGTGCTAAGCATGCCGATGCTGCTCTTTTTAGCACCCGCGCACGCATTTGTGCGAAAACGCGTTTTAAGCATGCACGTGCATCTTTTGGTAGACGCGGATGAAGTTTTCTGCAAAACCACAAGATGTGCATGCAAATGGTGCTTTTTGCAGAACGCGCTCGTGGATTTCTACCAAACGACGTGCTAAGCATGCCGATGCTGCTCTTTTTAGCACCCGCGCACGCATTTGTGCGAAAACGCGTTTTAAGCATGCACATGCATCTTTTGGTAGACGCGGATGAAGTTTTCTGCAAAACCACAAGATGTGCATGCAAATGGTGCTTTTTGCAGAACGCGCACGTGGATTTCTACCAAACGACGTGCTAAGCATGCCGATGCTGCTCTTTTTAGCACCCGCGCACGGATTTGTGCGAAAACGCGTTTTAAGCATGCACATGCATCTTTTGGTAGACGCGGATGAAGTTTTCTGCAAAACCACAATATGTGCATGCAAATGGTGCTTTTGGCAGAACGCGCACGTGGATTTCTACCAAACGACGTGCTAAGCATGCCGATGCTGCTCTTTTTAGCACCCGCGCACGCATTTGTGCGAAAACGCGTTTTAAGCATGCACATGCATCTTTTGGTAGACGCGGATGAAGTTTTCTGCAAAACCACAAGATGTGCATGCAAATGGTGCTTTTTGCAGAACGCGCACGTGGATTTCTACCAAACGACGTGCTAAGCATGCCGATGCTGCTCTTTTTAGCACCCGCGCACGGATTTGTGCGAAAACGCGTTTTAAGCATGCACATGCATCTTTTGGTAGACGCGGATGAAGTTTTCTGCAAAACCACAAGATGTGCATGCAAATGGTGCTTTTGGCAGAACGCGCACGTGGATTTCTACCAAACGACGTGCTAAGCATGCCGATGCTGCTCTTTTTAGCACCCGCGCACGCATTTGTGCGAAAACGCGTTTTAAGCATGCACATGCATCTTTTGGTAGACGCGGATGAAGTTTTCTGCAAAACCACAAGATGTGCATGCAAATGGTGCTTTTTGCAGAACGCGCACTTGGATTTCTACCAAACGACGGGCTAAGCATGCCGATGCTGCTCTTTTTAGCACCCGCGCACGGATTTTGCGAAAACGCATTTTAAGCATGCACATGCATCTTTTGGTAGACGCGGATGAAGTTTTCTGCAAAACCACAAGATGTGCATGCAAATGGTGCTTTTGGCAGAACGCGCACGTGGATTTCTACCAAACGACGTGCTAAGCATGCCGATGCTGCTCTTTTTAGCACCCGCGCACGCATTTGTGCGAAAACGCGTTTTAAGCATGCACATGCATCTTTTGGTAGACGCGGATGAAGTTTTCTGCAAAACCACAAGATGTGCATGCAAATGGTGCTTTTTGCAGAACGCGCTCGTGGATTTCTACCAAACGACGTGCTAAGCATGCCGATGCTGCTCTTTTTAGCACCCGCGCACGCATTTGTGCGAAAACGCGTTTTAAGCATGCACATGCATCTTTTGGTAGACGCGGATGAAGTTTTCTGCAAAACCACAAGATGTGCATGCAAATGGTGCTTTTTGCAGAACGCGCACGTGGATTTCTACCAAACGACGTGCTAAGCATGCCGATGCTGCTCTTTTTAGCACCCGCGCACGGATTTGTGCGAAAACGCGTTTTAAGCATGCACATGCATCTTTTGGTAGACGCGGATGAAGTTTTCTGCAAAACCACAAGATGTGCATGCAAATGGTGCTTTTGGCAGAACGCGCACGTGGATTTCTACCAAACGACGTGCTAAGCATGCCGATGCTGCTCTTTTTAGCACCCGCGCACGCATTTGTGCGAAAACGCGTTTTAAGCATGCACGTGCATCTTTTGGTAGACGCGGATGAAGTTTTCTGCAAAACCACAAGATGTGCATGAAAATGGTGCTTTTTGCAGAACGCGCTCGTGGATTTCTACCAAACGACGTGCTAAGCATGCCGATGCTGCTCTTTTTAGCACCCGCGCACGCATTTGTGCGAAAACGCGTTTTAAGCATGCACATGCATCTTTTGGTAGACGCGGATGAAGTTTTCTGCAAAACCACAAGATGTGCATGCAAATGGTGCTTTTTGCAGAACGCGCACGTGGATTTCTACCAAACGACGTGCTAAGCATGCCGATGCTGCTCTTTTTAGCACCCGCGCACGGATTTGTGCGAAAACGCGTTTTAAGCATGCACATGCATCTTTTGGTAGACGCGGATGAAGTTTTCTGCAAAACCACAAGATGTGCATGCAAATGGTGCTTTTGGCAGAACGCGCACGTGGATTTCTACCAAACGACGTGCTAAGCATGCCGATGCTGCTCTTTTTAGCACCCGCGCACGCATTTGTGCGAAAACGCGTTTTAAGCATGCACATGCATCTTTTGGTAGACGCGGATGAAGTTTTCTGCAAAACCACAAGATGTGCATGCAAATGGTGCTTTTTGCAGAACGCGCACTTGGATTTCTACCAAACGACGGGCTAAGCATGCCGATGCTGCTCTTTTTAGCACCCGCGCACGGATTTGTGCGAAAACGCATTTTAAGCATGCACATGCATCTTTTGGTAGACGCGGATGAAGTTTTCTGCAAAACCACAAGATGTGCATGCAAATGGTGCTTTTGGCAGAACGCGCACGTGGATTTCTACCAAACGACGTGCTAAGCATGCCGATGCTGCTCTTTTTAGCACCCGCGCACGCATTTGTGCGAAAACGCGTTTTAAGCATGCACATGCATCTTTTGGTAGACGCGGATGAAGTTTTCTGCAAAACCACAAGATGTGCATGCAAATGGTGCTTTTTGCAGAACGCGCTCGTGGATTTCTACCAAACGACGTGCTAAGCATGCCGATGCTGCTCTTTTTAGCACCCGCGCACGCATTTGTGCGAAAACGCGTTTTAAGCATGCACATGCATCTTTTGGTAGACGCGGATGAAGTTTTCTGCAAAACCACAAGATGTGCATGCAAATGGTGCTTTTTGCAGAACGCGCACGTGGATTTCTACCAAACGACGTGCTAAGCATGCCGATGCTGCTCTTTTTAGCACCCGCGCACGGATTTGTGCGAAAACGCGTTTTAAGCATGCACATGCATCTTTTGGTAGACGCGGATGAAGTTTTCTGCAAAACCACAAGATGTGCATGCAAATGGTGCTTTTGGCAGAACGCGCACGTGGATTTCTACCAAACGACGTGCTAAGCATGCCGATGCTGCTCTTTTTAGCACCCGCGCACGCATTTGTGCGAAAACGCGTTTTAAGCATGCACGTGCATCTTTTGGTAGACGCGGATGAAGTTTTCTGCAAAACCACAAGATGTGCATGAAAATGGTGCTTTTTGCAGAACGCGCTCGTGGATTTCTACCAAACGACGTGCTAAGCATGCCGATGCTGCTCTTTTTAGCACCCGCGCACGCATTTGTGCGAAAACGCGTTTTAAGCATGCACATGCATCTTTTGGTAGACGCGGATGAAGTTTTCTGCAAAACCACAAGATGTGCATGCAAATGGTGCTTTTTGCAGAACGCGCACGTGGATTTCTACCAAACGACGTGCTAAGCATGCCGATGCTGCTCTTTTTAGCACCCGCGCACGGATTTGTGCGAAAACGCGTTTTAAGCATGCACATGCATCTTTTGGTAGACGCGGATGAAGTTTTCTGCAAAACCACAAGATGTGCATGCAAATGGTGCTTTTGGCAGAACGCGCACGTGGATTTCTACCAAACGACGTGCTAAGCATGCCGATGCTGCTCTTTTTAGCACCCGCGCACGCATTTGTGCGAAAACGCGTTTTAAGCATGCACGTGCATCTTTTGGTAGACGCGGATGAAGTTTTCTGCAAAACCACAAGATGTGCATGCAAATGGTGCTTTTTGCAGAACGCGCTCGTGGATTTCTACCAAACGACGTGCTAAGCATGCCAATGCTGCTCTTTTTAGCACCCGCGCACGGATTTGTGCAAAAACGCGTTTTAAGCATGCACATGCATCTTTTGGTAGACGCGGATGAAGTTTTCTGCAAAACCACAAGATGTGCATGCAAATGGTGCTTTTGGCAGAACGCGCACGTGGATTTCTACCAAACGACGTGCTAAGCATGCCGATGCTGCTCTTTTTAGCACCCGCGCACGCATTTGTGCGAAAACGCGTTTTAAGCATGCACATGCATCTTTTGGTAGACGCGGATGAAGTTTTCTGCAAAACCACAAGATGTGCATGCAAATGGTGCTTTTTGCAGAACGCGCTCGTGGATTTCTACCAAACGACGTGCTAAGCATGCCGATGCTGCTCTTTTTAGCACTCGCGCACGCATTTGTGCGAAAACGCGTTTTAAGCATGCACATGCATCTTTTGGTAGACGCGGATGAAGTTTTCTGCAAAACCACAAGATGTGCATGCAAATGGTGCTTTTTGCAGAACGCGCACGTGGATTTCTACCAAACGACGTGCTAAGCATGCCGATGCTGCTCTTTTTAGCACCCGCGCACGCATTTGTGCGAAAACGCGTTTTAAGCATGCACATGCATCTTTTGGTAGACGCGGATGAAGTTTTCTGCAAAACCACAAGATGTGCATGCAAATGGTGCTTTTGGCAGAACGCGCACGTGGATTTCTACCAAACGACGTGCTAAGCATGCCGATGCTGCTCTTTTTAGCACCCGCGCACGCATTTGTGCGAAAACGCGTTTTAAGCATGCACATGCATCTTTTGGTAGACGCGGATGAAGTTTTCTGCAAAACCACAAGATGTGCATGCAAATGGTGCTTTTTGCAGAACGCGCACTTGGATTTCTACCAAACGACGGGCTAAGCATGCCGATGCTGCTCTTTTTAGCACCCGCGCACGGATTTGTGCGAAAACGCGTTTTAAGCATGCACATGCATCTTTTGGTAGACGCGGATGAAGTTTTCTGCAAAACCACAAGATGTGCATGCAAATGGTGCTTTTGGCAGAACGCGCACGTGGATTTCTACCAAACGACGTGCTAAGCATGCCGATGCTGCTCTTTTTAGCACCCGCGCACGCATTTGTGCGAAAACGCGTTTTAAGCATGCACATGCATCTTTTGGTAGACGCGGATGAAGTTTTCTGCAAAACCACAAGATGTGCATGCAAATGGTGCTTTTTGCAGAACGCGCTCGTGGATTTCTACCAAACGACGTGCTAAGCATGCCGATGCTGCTCTTTTTAGCACCCGCGCACGCATTTGTGCGAAAACGCGTTTTAAGCATGCACATGCATCTTTTGGTAGACGCGGATGAAGTTTTCTGCAAAACCACAAGATGTGCATGCAAATGGTGCTTTTTGCAGAACGCGCACGTGGATTTCTACCAAACGACGTGCTAAGCATGCCGATGCTGCTCTTTTTAGCACCCGCGCACGGATTTGTGCGAAAACGCGTTTTAAGCATGCACATGCATCTTTTGGTAGACGCGGATGAAGTTTTCTGCAAAACCACAAGATGTGCATGCAAATGGTGCTTTTGGCAGAACGCGCACGTGGATTTCTACCAAACGACGTGCTAAGCATGCCGATGCTGCTCTTTTTAGCACCCGCGCACGCATTTGTGCGAAAACGCGTTTTAAGCATGCACATGCATCTTTTGGTAGACGCGGATGAAGTTTTCTGCAAAACCACAAGATGTGCATGCAAATGGTGCTTTTTGCAGAACGCGCACGTGGATTTCTACCAAACGACGTGCTAAGCATGCCGATGCTGCTCTTTTTAGCACCCGCGCACGGATTTGTGCGAAAACGCGTTTTAAGCATGCACATGCATCTTTTGGTAGACGCGGATGAAGTTTTCTGCAAAACCACAAGATGTGCATGCAAATGGTGCTTTTGGCAGAACGCGCACGTGGATTTCTACCAAACGACGTGCTAAGCATGCCGATGCTGCTCTTTTTAGCACCCGCGCACGCATTTGTGCGAAAACGCGTTTTAAGCATGCACGTGCATCTTTTGGTAGACGCGGATGAAGTTTTCTGCAAAACCACAAGATGTGCATGCAAATGGTGCTTTTTGCAGAACGCGCTCGTGGATTTCTACCAAACGACGTGCTAAGCATGCCGATGCTGCTCTTTTTAGCACCCGCGCACGCATTTGTGCGAAAACGCGTTTTAAGCATGCACATGCATCTTTTGGTAGACGCGGATGAAGTTTTCTGCAAAACCACAAGACGTGCATGCAAATGGTGCTTTTTGCAGAACGCGCACGTGGATTTCTACCAAACGACGTGCTAAGCATGCCGATGCTGCTCTTTTTAGCACCCGCGCACGCATTTGTGCGAAAACGCGTTTTAAGCATGCACATGCATCTTTTGGTAGACGCGGATGAAGTTTTCTGCAAAACCACAAGATGTGCATGCAAATGGTGCTTTTTGCAGAACGCGCTCGTGGATTTCTACCAAACGACGTGCTAAGCATGCCGATGCTGCTTTTTAGCACCCGCGCACGCATTTGTGCGAAAACGCGTTTTAAGCATGCACATGCATCTTTTGGTAGACGCGGATGAAGTTTTCTGCAAAACCACAAGATGTGCATGCAAATGGTGCTTTTTGCAGAACGCGCACGTGGATTTCTACCAAACGACGTGCTAAGCATGCCGATGCTGCTCTTTTTAGCACCCGCGCACGGATTTGTGCGAAAACGCGTTTTAAGCATGCACATGCATCTTTTGGTAGACGCGGATGAAGTTTTCTGCAAAACCACAAGATATGCATGCAAATGGTGCTTTTGGCAGAACGCGCACGTGGATTTCTACCAAACGACGTGCTAAGCATGCCGATGCTGCTCTTTTTAGCACCCGCGCACGCATTTGTGCGAAAACGCGTTTTAAGCATGCACATGCATCTTTTGGTAGACGCGGATGAAGTTTTCTGCAAAACCACAAGATGTGCATGCAAATGGTGCTTTTTGCAGAACGCGCACGTGGATTTCTACCAAACGACGTGCTAAGCATGCCGATGCTGCTCTTTTTAGCACCCGCGCACGGATTTGTGCGAAAACGCGTTTTAAGCATGCACATGCATCTTTTGGTAGACGCGGATGAAGTTTTCTGCAAAACCACAAGATGTGCATGCAAATGGTGCTTTTGGCAGAACGCGCACGTGGATTTCTACCAAACGACGTGCTAAGCATGCCGATGCTGCTCTTTTTAGCACCCGCGCACGCATTTGTGCGAAAACGCGTTTTAAGCATGCACGTGCATCTTTTGGTAGACGCGGATGAAGTTTTCTGCAAAACCACAAGATGTGCATGAAAATGGTGCTTTTTGCAGAACGCGCTCGTGGATTTCTACCAAACGACGTGCTAAGCATGCCGATGCTGCTCTTTTTAGCACCCGCGCACGCATTTGTGCGAAAACGCGTTTTAAGCATGCACATGCATCTTTTGGTAGACGCGGATGAAGTTTTCTGCAAAACCACAAGATGTGCATGCAAATGGTGCTTTTTGCAGAACGCGCACGTGGATTTCTACCAAACGACGTGCTAAGCATGCCGATGCTGCTCTTTTTAGCACCCGCGCACGGATTTGTGCGAAAACGCGTTTTAAGCATGCACATGCATCTTTTGGTAGACGCGGATGAAGTTTTCTGCAAAACCACAAGATGTGCATGCAAATGGTGCTTTTGGCAGAACGCGCACGTGGATTTCTACCAAACGACGTGCTAAGCATGCCGATGCTGCTCTTTTTAGCACCCGCGCACGCATTTGTGCGAAAACGCGTTTTAAGCATGCACGTGCATCTTTTGGTAGACGCGGATGAAGTTTTCTGCAAAACCACAAGATGTGCATGCAAATGGTGCTTTTTGCAGAACGCGCTCGTGGATTTCTACCAAACGACGTGCTAAGCATGCCGATGCTGCTCTTTTTAGCACCCGCGCACGCATTTGTGCGAAAACGCGTTTTAAGCATGCACATGCATCTTTTGGTAGACGCGGATGAAGTTTTCTGCAAAACCACAAGACGTGCATGCAAATGGTGCTTTTTGCAGAACGCGCTCGTGGATTTCTACCAAACGACGTGCTAAGCATGCCGATGCTGCTCTTTTTAGCACTCGCGCACGCATTTGTGCGAAAACGCGTTTTAAGCATGCACATGCATCTTTTGGTAGACGCGGATGAAGTTTTCTGCAAAACCACAAGATGTGCATGCAAATGGTGCTTTTTGCAGAACGCGCACGTGGATTTCTACCAAACGACGTGCTAAGCATGCCGATGCTGCTCTTTTTAGCACCCGCGCACGGATTTGTGCGAAAACGCGTTTTAAGCATGCACATGCATCTTTTGGTAGACGCGGATGAAGTTTTCTGCAAAACCACAAGATGTGCATGCAAATGGTGCTTTTGGCAGAACGCGCACGTGGATTTCTACCAAACGACGTGCTAAGCATGCCGATGCTGCTCTTTTTAGCACCCGCGCACGCATTTGTGCGAAAACGCGTTTTAAGCATGCACATGCATCTTTTGGTAGACGCGGATGAAGTTTTCTGCAAAACCACAAGATGTGCATGCAAATGGTGCTTTTTGCAGAACGCGCTCGTGGATTTCTACCAAACGACGTGCTAAGCATGCCGATGCTGCTTTTTAGCACCCGCGCACGCATTTGTGCGAAAACGCGTTTTAAGCATGCACATGCATCTTTTGGTAGACGCGGATGAAGTTTTCTGCAAAACCACAAGATGTGCATGCAAATGGTGCTTTTTGCAGAACGCGCACGTGGATTTCTACCAAACGACGTGCTAAGCATGCCAATGCTGCTCTTTTTAGCACCCGCGCACGGATTTGTGCGAAAACGCGTTTTAAGCATGCACATGCATCTTTTGGTAGACGCGGATGAAGTTTTTTGCAAAACCACAAGATGTGCATGCAAATGGTGCTTTTGGCAGAACGCGCACGTGGATTTCTACCAAACGACGTGCTAAGCATGCCGATGCTGCTCTTTTTAGCACCCGCGCACGCATTTGTGCGAAAACGCGTTTTAAGCATGCACATGCATCTTTTGGTAGACGCGGATGAAGTTTTCTGCAAAACCACAAGATGTGCATGCAAATGGTGCTTTTTGCAGAACGCGCACGTGGATTTCTACCAAACGACGTGCTAAGCATGCCGATGCTGCTCTTTTTAGCACCCGCGCACGGATTTGTGCGAAAACGCGTTTTAAGCATGCACATGCATCTTTTGGTAGACGCGGATGAAGTTTTCTGCAAAACCACAAGATGTGCATGCAAATGGTGCTTTTGGCAGAACGCGCACGTGGATTTCTACCAAACGACGTGCTAAGCATGCCGATGCTGCTCTTTTTAGCACCCGCGCACGCATTTGTGCGAAAACGCGTTTTAAGCATGCACATGCATCTTTTGGTAGACGCGGATGAAGTTTTCTGCAAAACCACAAGATGTGCATGCAAATGGTGCTTTTTGCAGAACGCGCACTTGGATTTCTACCAAACGACGGGCTAAGCATGCCGATGCTGCTCTTTTTAGCACTCGCGCACGCATTTGTGCGAAAACGCGTTTTAAGCATGCACATGCATCTTTTGGTAGACGCGGATGAAGTTTTCTGCAAAACCACAAGATGTGCATGCAAATGGTGCTTTTTGCAGAACGCGCACGTGGATTTCTACCAAACGACGTGCTAAGCATGCCGATGCTGCTCTTTTTAGCACCCGCGCACGCATTTGTGCGAAAACGCGTTTTAAGCATGCACATGCATCTTTTGGTAGACGCGGATGAAGTTTTCTGCAAAACCACAAGATGTGCATGCAAATGGTGCTTTTTGCAGAACGCGCTCGTGGATTTCTACCAAACGACGTGCTAAGCATGCCGATGCTGCTCTTTTTAGCACCCGCGCACGCATTTGTGCGAAAACGCGTTTTAAGCATGCACATGCATCTTTTGGTAGACGCGGATGAAGTTTTCTGCAAAACCACAAGATGTGCATGCAAATGGTGCTTTTTGCAGAACGCGCACGTGGATTTCTACCAAACGACGTGCTAAGCATGCCGATGCTGCTCTTTTTAGCACCCGCGCACGGATTTGTGCGAAAACGCGTTTTAAGCATGCACATGCATCTTTTTGTAGACGCGGATGAAGTTTTCTGCAAAACCACAAGATGTGCATGCAAATGGTGCTTTTGGCAGAACGCGCACGTGGATTTCTACCAAACGACGTGCTAAGCATGCCGATGCTGCTCTTTTTAGCACCCGCGCACGCATTTGTGCGAAAACGCGTTTTAAGCTTGCACGTGCAAATTTGGTAGACGCGGATGAAGTTTTCTGCAAAACCACAAGATGTGCATGAAAATGGTGCTTTTTGCAGAACGCGCTCGTGGATTTCTACCAAACGACGTGCTAAGCATGCCGATGCTGCTCTTTTTAGCACCCGCGCACGCATTTGTGCGAAAACGCGTTTTAAGCATGCACATGCATCTTTTGGTAGACGCGGATGAAGTTTTCTGCAAAACCACAAGATGTGCATGCAAATGGTGCTTTTTGCAGAACGCGCACGTGGATTTCTACCAAACGACGTGCTAAGCATGCCGATGCTGCTCTTTTTAGCACCCGCGCACGGATTTGTGCGAAAACGCGTTTTAAGCATGCACATGCATCTTTTGGTAGACGCGGATGAAGTTTTCTGCAAAACCACAAGATGTGCATGCAAATGGTGCTTTTGGCAGAACGCGCACGTGGATTTCTACCAAACGACGTGCTAAGCATGCCGATGCTGCTCTTTTTAGCACCCGCGCACGCATTTGTGCGAAAACGCGTTTTAAGCATGCACGTGCATCTTTTGGTAGACGCGGATGAAGTTTTCTGCAAAACCACAAGATGTGCATGCAAATGGTGCTTTTTGCAGAACGCGCTCGTGGATTTCTACCAAACGACGTGCTAAGCATGCCGATGCTGCTCTTTTTAGCACCCGCGCACGCATTTGTGCGAAAACGCGTTTTAAGCATGCACATGCATCTTTTGGTAGACGCGGATGAAGTTTTCTGCAAAACCACAAGATGTGCATGCAAATGGTGCTTTTTGCAGAACGCGCACGTGGATTTCTACCAAACGACGTGCTAAGCATGCCGATGCTGCTCTTTTTAGCACCCGCGCACGGATTTGTGCGAAAACGCGTTTTAAGCATGCACATGCATCTTTTGGTAGACGCGGATGAAGTTTTCTGCAAAACCACAAGATGTGCATGCAAATGGTGCTTTTGGCAGAACGCGCACGTGGATTTCTACCAAACGACGTGCTAAGCATGCCGATGCTGCTCTTTTTAGCACCCGCGCACGCATTTGTGCGAAAACGCGTTTTAAGCATGCACATGCATCTTTTGGTAGACGCGGATGAAGTTTTCTGCAAAACCACAAGATGTGCATGCAAATGGTGCTTTTTGCAGAACGCGCACGTGGATTTCTACCAAACGACGTGCTAAGCATGCCGATGCTGCTCTTTTTAGCACCCGCGCACGGATTTGTGCGAAAACGCGTTTTAAGCATGCACATGCATCTTTTGGTAGACGCGGATGAAGTTTTCTGCAAAACCACAAGATGTGCATGCAAATGGTGCTTATGGCAGAACGCGCACGTGGATTTCTACCAAACGACGTGCTAAGCATGCCGATGCTGCTCTTTTTAGCACCCGCGCACGCATTTGTGCGAAAACGCGTTTTAAGCATGCACATGCATCTTTTGGTAGACGCGGATGAAGTTTTCTGCAAAACCACAAGATGTGCATGCAAATGGTGCTTTTTGCAGAACGCGCACTTGGATTTCTACCAAACGACGGGCTAAGCATGCCGATGCTGCTCTTTTTAGCACCCGCGCACGGATTTGTGCGAAAACGCATTTTAAGCATGCACATGCATCTTTTGGTAGACGCGGATGAAGTTTTCTGCAAAACCACAAGATGTGCATGCAAATGGTGCTTTTGGCAGAACGCGCACGTGGATTTCTACCAAACGACGTGCTAAGCATGCCGATGCTGCTCTTTTTAGCACCCGCGCACGCATTTGTGCGAAAACGCGTTTTAAGCATGCACATGCATCTTTTGGTAGACGCGGATGAAGTTTTCTGCAAAACCACAAGATGTGCATGCAAATGGTGCTTTTTGCAGAACGCGCTCGTGGATTTCTACCAAACGACGTGCTAAGCATGCCGATGCTGCTCTTTTTAGCACCCGCGCACGCATTTGTGCGAAAACGCGTTTTAAGCATGCACATGCATCTTTTGGTAGACGCGGATGAAGTTTTCTGCAAAACCACAAGATGTGCATGCAAATGGTGCTTTTTGCAGAACGCGCACGTGGATTTCTACCAAACGACGTGCTAAGCATGCCGATGCTGCTCTTTTTAGCACCCGCGCACGGATTTGTGCGAAAACGCGTTTTAAGCATGCACATGCATCTTTTGGTAGACGCGGATGAAGTTTTCTGCAAAACCACAAGATGTGCATGCAAATGGTGCTTTTTGCAGAACGCGCACGTGGATTTCTACCAAACGACGTGCTAAGCATGCCGATGCTGCTCTTTTTAGCACCCGCGCACGGATTTGTGCGAAAACGCGTTTTAAGCATGCACATGCATCTTTTGGTAGACGCGGATGAAGTTTTCTGCAAAACCACAAGATGTGCATGCAAATGGTGCTTTTTGCAAAACGCGCACGTGGATTTCTACCAAACGACGTGCTAAGCATGCCGATGCTGCTCTTTTTAGCACCCGCGCACGCATTTGTGCGAAAACGCGTTTTAAGCATGCACATGCATCTTTTGGTAGACGCGGATGAAGTTTTCTGCAAAACCACAAGATGTGCATGCAAATGGTGCTTTTTGCAGAACGCGCTCGTGGATTTCTACCAAACGACGTGCTAAGCATGCCGATGCTGATCTTTTTAGCACCCGCGCACGGATTTGTGCGAAAACGAGTTTTAAGCATGCACATGCATCTTTTGGTAGACGCGGATGAAGTTTTCTGCAAAACCACAACATGTGCATGCAAATGGTGCTTTTGGCCGAACGCGCACGTGGATTTCTACCAAACGAAGTGCTAAGCATGCCGATGCTGCTCTTTTTAGCACCCGCGCACGCATTTGTGCGAAAACGCGTTTTAAGCATGCACATGCATCTTTTGGTAGACGCGGATGAAGTTTTCTGCAAAACCACAAGATGTGCATGCAAATGGTGCTTTTTGCAGAACGCGCACGTGGATTTCTACCAAACGACGTGCTAAGCATGCCGATGCTGCTCTTTTTAGCACCCGCGCACGCATTTGTGCGAAAACGCGTTTTAAGCATGCACATGCATCTTTTGGTAGACGCGGATGAAGTTTTCTGCAAAACCACAAGATGTGCATGCAAATGGTGCTTTTTGCAGAACGCGCACGTGGATTTCTACCAAACGACGTGCTAAGCATGCCGATGCTGCTCTTTTTAGCACCCGCGCACGGATTTGTGCGAAAACGCGTTTTAAGCATGCACATGCATCTTTTGGTAGACGCGGATGAAGTTTTCTGCAAAACCACAAGATGTGCATGCAAATGGTGCTTTTGGCAGAACGCGCACGTGGATTTCTACCAAACGACGTGCTAAGCATGCCGATGCTGCTCTTTTTAGCACCCGCGCACGCATTTGTGCGAAAACGCGTTTTAAGTATGCACATGCATCTTTTGGTAGACGCGGATGAAGTTTTCTGCAAAACCACAAGATGTGCATGCAAATGGTGCTTTTTGCAGAACGCGCTCGTGGATTTCTACCAAACGACGTGCTAAGCATGCCGATGCTGCTCTTTTTAGCACTCGCGCACGCATTTGTGCGAAAACGCGTTTTAAGCATGCACATGCATCTTTTGGTAGACGCGGATGAAGTTTTCTGCAAAACCACAAGATGTGCATGCAAATGGTGCTTTTTGCAGAACGCGCACGTGGATTTCTACCAAACGACGTGCTAAGCATGCCGATGCTGCTCTTTTTAGCACCCGCGCACGCATTTGTGCGAAAACGCGTTTTAAGCATGCACATGCATCTTTTGGTAGACGCGGATGAAGTTTTCTGCAAAACCACAAGATGTGCATGCAAATGGTGCTTTTTGCAGAACGCGCACGTGGATTTCTACCAAACGACGTGCTAAGCATGCCGATGCTGCTCTTTTTAGCACCCGCGCACGGATTTGTGCGAAAACGCGTTTTAAGCATGCACATGCATCTTTTGGTAGACGCGGATGAAGTTTTCTGCAAAACCACAAGATGTGCATGCAAATGGTGCTTTTGGCAGAACGCGCACGTGGATTTCTACCAAACGACGTGCTAAGCATGCCGATGCTGCTCTTTTTAGCACCCGCGCACGCATTTGTGCGAAAACGCGTTTTAAGCATGCACATGCATCTTTTGGTAGACGCGGATGAAGTTTTCTGCAAAACCACAAGATGTGCATGCAAATGGTGCTTTTGGCAGAACGCGCACGTGGATTTCTACCAAACGACGTGCTAAGCATGCCGATGCTGCTCTTTTTAGCACCCGCGCACGCATTTGTGCGAAAACGCGTTTTAAGCATGCACATGCATCTTTTGGTAGACGCGGATGAAGTTTTCTGCAAAACCACAAGATGTGCATGCAAATGGTGCTTTTGGCAGAACGCGCACGTGGATTTCTACCAAACGACGTGCTAAGCATGCCGATGCTGCTATTTTTAGCACCCGCGCACGCATTTGTGCGAAAACGCGTTTTAAGCATGCACATGCATCTTTTGGTAGACGCGGATGAAGTTTTCTGCAAAACCACAAGATGTGCATGCAAATGGTGCTTTTGGCAGAACGCGCACGTGGGTTTCTACCAAACGACGTGCTAAGCATGCCGATGCTGCTCTTTTTAGCACCCGCGCACGGATTTGTGCGAAAACGCGTTTTAAGCATGCACATGCATCTTTTGGTAGACGCGGATGAAGTTTTCTGCAAAACCACAAGATGTGCATGCAAATGGTGCTTTTGGCAGAACGCGCACGTGGATTTCTACCAAACGACGTGCTAAGCATGCCGATGCTGCTCTTTTTAGCACCCGCGCACGCATTTGTGCGAAACGCGTTTTAAGCATGCACATGCATCTTTTGGTAGACGCGGATGAAGTTTTCTGCAAAACCACAAGATGTGCATGCAAATGGTGCTTTTTGCAGAACGCGCACGTGGATTTCTACCAAACGACGTGCTAAGCATGCCGATGCTGCTATTTTTAGCACCCGCGCACGCATTTGTGCGAAAACGCGTTTTAAGCATGCACATGCATCTTTTGGTAGACGCGGATGAAGTTTTCTGCAAAACCACAAGATGTGCATGCAAATGGTGCTTTTTGCAGAACGCGCACGTGGATTTCTACCAAACGACGTGCTAAGCATGCCGATGCTGCTCTTTTTAGCACCCGCGCACGGATTTGTGCGAAAACGCGTTTTAAGCATGCACATGCATCTTTTGGTAGACGCGGATGAAGTTTTCTGAAAAACCACAAGATGTGCATGCAAATGGTGCTTTTGGCAGAACGCGCACGTGGATTTCTACCAAACGACGTGCTAAGCATGCCGATGCTGCTCTTTTTAGCACCCGCGCACGCATTTGTGCGAAAACGCGTTTTAAGCATGCACATGCATCTTTTGGTAGACGCGGATGAAGTTTTCTGCAAAAGCACAAGATGTGCATGCAAATGGTGCTTTTTGCAGAACGCGCACGTGGATTTCTACCAAACGACGTGCTAAGCATGCCGATGCTGCTCTTTTTAGCACCCGCGCACGGATTTGTGCGAAAACGCGTTTTAAGCATGCACATGCATCTTTTGGTAGACGCGGATGAAGTTTTCTGCAAAACCACAAGATGTGCATGCAAATGGTGCTTTTGGCAGAACGCGCACGTGGATTTCTACCAAACGACGTGCTAAGCATGCCGATGCTGCTCTTTTTAGCACCCGCGCACGCATTTGTGCGAAAACGCATTTTAAGCATGCACATGCATCTTTTGGTAGACGCGGATGAAGTTTTCTGCAAAACCACAAGATGTGCATGCAAATGGTGCTTTTTGCAGAACGCGCTCGTGGATTTCTACCAAACGACGTGCTAAGCATGCCGATGCTGCTCTTTTTAGCACCCGCGCACGCATTTGTGCGAAAACGCGTTTTAAGCATGCACATGCATCTTTGGTAGACGCGGATGAAGTTTTCTGCAAAACCACAAGATGTGCATGCAAATGGTGCTTTTTGCAGAACGCGCACGTGGATTTCTACCAAACGACGTGCTAAGCATGCCGATGCTGCTCTTTTTAGCACCCGCGCACGGATTTGTGTGAAAACGCGTTTTAAGCATGCACATGCATCTTTTGGTAGACGCGGATGAAGTTTTCTGCAAAACCACAAGATGTGCATGCAAATGGTGCTTTTGGCAGAACGCGCACGTGGATTTCTACCAAACGACGTGCTAAGCATGCCGATGCTGCTCTTTTTAGCACCCGCGCACGCATTTGTGCGAAAACGCGTTTTAAGCATGCACGTGCATCTTTTGGTAGACGCGGATGAAGTTTTCTGCAAAACCACAAGATGTGCATGAAAATGGTGCTTTTTGCAGAACGCGCTCGTGGATTTCTACCAAACGACGTGCTAAGCATGCCGATGCTGCTCTTTTTAGCACCCGCGCACGCATTTGTGCGAAAACGCGTTTTAAGCATGCACATGCATCTTTTGGTAGACGCGGATGAAGTTTTCTGCAAAACCACAAGATGTGCATGCAAATGGTGCTTTTTGCAGAACGCGCACGTGGATTTCTACCAAACGACGTGCTAAGCATGCGATGCTGCTCTTTTTAGCACCCGCGCACGGATTTGTGCGAAAACGCGTTTTAAGCATGCACATGCATCTTTTGGTAGACGCGGATGAAGTTTTCTGCAAAACCACAAGATGTGCATGCAAATGGTGCTTTTGGCAGAACGCGCACGTGGATTTCTACCAAACGACGTGCTAAGCATGCCGATGCTGCTCTTTTTAGCACCCGCGCACGCATTTGTGCGAAAACGCGTTTTAAGCATGCACGTGCATCTTTTGGTAGACGCGGATGAAGTTTTCTGCAAAACCACAAGATGTGCATGCAAATGGTGCTTTTTGCAGAACGCGCTCGTGGATTTCTACCAAACGACGTGCTAAGCATGCCGATGCTGCTCTTTTTAGCACCCCGCGCACCAATTTGTGCGAAAACGCGTTTTAAGCATGTACATGCATCTTTTGGTAGACGCGGATGAAGTTTTCTGCAAACCACAAGACGTGCATGCAAATGGTGCTTTTTGCAGAACGCGCACGTAGATTTCTACCAAACGACGTGCTAAACATGCCGATGCTGCTCTTTTTAGCACCCGCGCACGGATTTGTGCGAAAACGCGTTTTAAGCATGCACATGCATCTTTTGGTAGACGCGGATGAAGTTTTCTGCAAAACCACAAGATGTGCATGCAAATGGTGCTTTTTGCAGAACGCGCACGTGGATTTCTACCAAACGACGTGCTAAGCATGCCGATGCTGCTCTTTTTAGCACCCGCGCACGGATTTGTGCGAAAACGCGTTTTAAGCATGCACATGCATCTTTTGGTAGACGCGGATGAAGTTTTCTGCAAAACCACAAGATGTGCATGCAAATGGTGCTTTTGGCAGAACGCGCACGTGGATTTCTACCAAACGACGTGCTAAGCATGCCGATGCTGCTCTTTTTAGCACCCGCGCACGCATTTGTGCGAAAACGCGTTTTAAGCATGCACATGCATCTTTTGGTAGACGCGGATGAAGTTTTCTGCAAAACCACAAGATGTGCATGCAAATGGTGCTTTTTGCAGAACGCGCACGTGGATTTCTACCAAACGACGTGCTAAGCATGCCGATGCTGCTCTTTTTAGCACCCGCGCACGGATTTGTGCGAAAACGCGTTTTAAGCATGCACATGCATCGTTTGGTAGACGCGGATGAAGTTTTCTGCAAAACCACAAGATGTGCATGCAAATGGTGCTTTTGGCAGAACGCGCACGTGGATTTCTACCAAACGACGTGCTAAGCATGCCGATGCTGCTCTTTTTAGCACCCGCGCACGCATTTGTGCGAAAACGCGTTTTAAGCATGCACGTGCATCTTTTGGTAGACGCGGATGAAGTTTTCTGCAAAACCACAAGATGTGCATGCAAATGGTGCTTTTTGCAGAACGCGCTCGTGGATTTCTACCAAACGACGTGCTAAGCATGCCGATGCTGCTCTTTTTAGCACCCGCGCACCAATTTGTGCGAAACGCGTTTTAAGCATGTACATGCATCTTTTGGTAGACGCGGATGAAGTTTTCTGCAAAACCACAAGACGTGCATGCAAATGGTGCTTTTTGCAGAACGCGCACGTAGATTTTCTACCAAACGACGTGCTAAACATGCCGATGCTGCTCTTTTTAGCACCCGCGCACGGATTTGTGCGAAAACGCGTTTTAAGCATGCACATGCATCTTTTGGTAGACGCGGATGAAGTTTTCTGCAAAACCACAAGATGTGCATGCAAATGGTGCTTTTTGCAGAACGCGCACGTGGATTTCTACCAAACGACGTGCTAAGCATGCCGATGCTGCTCTTTTTAGCACCCGCGCACGGATTTGTGCGAAAACGCGTTTTAAGCATGCACATGCATCTTTTGGTAGACGCGGATGAAGTTTTTTGCAAAACCACAAGATGTGCATGCAAATGGTGCTTTTGGCAGAACGCGCACGTGGATTTCTACCAAACGACGTGCTAAGCATGCCGATGCTGCTCTTTTTAGCACCCGCGCACGCATTTGTGCGAAAACGCGTTTTAAGCATGCACATGCATCTTTTGGTAGACGCGGATGAAGTTTTCTGCAAAACCACAAGATGTGCATGCAAATGGTGCTTTTTGCAGAACGCGCACGTGGATTTCTACCAAACGACGTGCTAAGCATGCCGATGCTGCTCTTTTTAGCACCCGCGCACGGATTTGTGCGAAAACGCGTTTTAAGCATGCACATGCATCTTTTGGTAGACGCGGATGAAGTTTTCTGCAAAACCACAAGATGTGCATGCAAATGGTGCTTTTGGCAGAACGCGCACGTGGATTTCTACCAAACGACGTGCTAAGCATGCCGATGCTGCTCTTTTTAGCACCCGCGCACGCATTTGTGCGAAAACGCGTTTTAAGCATGCACATGCATCTTTTGGTAGACGCGGATGAAGTTTTCTGCAAAACCACAAGATGTGCATGCAAATGGTGCTTTTTGCAGAACGCGCACTTGGATTTCTACCAAACGACGGGCTAAGCATGCCGATGCTGCTCTTTTTAGCACCCGCGCACGGATTTGTGCGAAAACGCATTTTAAGCATGCACATGCATCTTTTGGTAGACGCGGATGAAGTTTTCTGCAAAACCACAAGATGTGCATGCAAATGGTGCTTTTGGCAGAACGCGCACGTGGATTTCTACCAAACGACGTGCTAAGCATGCCGATGCTGCTCTTTTTAGCACCCGCGCACGCATTTGTGCGAAAACGCGTTTTAAGCATGCACATGCATCTTTTGGTAGACGCGGATGAAGTTTTCTGCAAAACCACAAGATGTGCATGCAAATGGTGCTTTTTGCAGAACGCGCTCGTGGATTTCTACCAAACGACGTGCTAAGCATGCCGATGCTGCTCTTTTTAGCACCCGCGCAGGCATTTGTGCGAAAACGCGTTTTAAGCATGCACATGCGTCTTTTGGTAGACGCGGATGAAGTTTTCTGCAAAACCACAAGATGTGCATGCAAATGGTGCTTTTTGCAGAACGCGCACGTGGATTTCTACCAAACGACGTGCTAAGCATGCCGATGCTGCTCTTTTTAGCACCCGCGCACGGATTTGTGCGAAAACGCGTTTTCAGCATGCACATGCATCTTTTGGTAGACGCGGATGAAGTTTTCTGCAAAACCACAAGATGTGCATGCAAATGGTGCTTTTGGCAGAACGCGCACGTGGATTTCTACCAAACGACGTGCTAAGCATGCCGATGCTGCTCTTTTTAGCACCCGCGCACGCATTTGTGCGAAAACGCGTTTTAAGCATGCACGTGCATCTTTTGGTAGACGCGGATGAAGTTTTCTGCAAAACCACAAGATGTGCATGAAAATGGTGCTTTTTGCAGAACGCGCTCGTGGATTTCTACCAAACGACGTGCTAAGCATGCCGATGCTGCTCTTTTTAGCACCCGCGCACGCATTTGTGCGAAAACGCGTTTTAAGCATGCACATGCATCTTTTGGTAGACGCGGATGAAGTTTTCTGCAAAACCACAAGATGTGCATGCAAATGGTGCTTTTTGCAGAACGCGCACGTGGATTTCTACCAAACGACGTGCTAAGCATGCCGATGCTGCTCTTTTTAGCACCCGCGCACGGATTTGTGCGAAAACGCGTTTTAAGCATGCACATGCATCTTTTGGTAGACGCGGATGAAGTTTTCTGCAAAACCACAAGATGTGCATGCAAATGGTGCTTTTGGCAGAACGCGCACGTGGATTTCTACCAAACGACGTGCTAAGCATGCCGATGCTGCTCTTTTTAGCACCCGCGCACGCATTTGTGCGAAAACGCGTTTTAAGCATGCACGTGCATCTTTTGGTAGACGCGGATGAAGTTTTCTGCAAAACCACAAGATGTGCATGCAAATGGTGCTTTTTGCAGAACGCGCTCGTGGATTTCTACCAAACGACGTGCTAAGCATGCCGATGCTGCTCTTTTTAGCACCCGCGCACGCATTTGTGCGAAAACGCGTTTTAAGCATGCACATGCATCTTTTGGTAGACGCGGATGAAGTTTTCTGCAAAACCACAAGATGTGCATGCAAATGGTGCTTTTTGCAGAACGCGCACGTGGATTTCTACCAAACGACGTGCTAAGCATGCCGATGCTGCTCTTTTTAGCACCCGCGCACGGATTTGTGCGAAAACGCGTTTTAAGCATGCACATGCATCTTTTGGTAGACGCGGATGAAGTTTTCTGCAAAACCACAAGATGTGCATGCAAATGGTGCTTTTGGCAGAACGCGCACGTGGATTTCTACCAAACGACGTGCTAAGCATGCCGATGCTGCTCTTTTTAGCACCCGCGCACGCATTTGTGCGAAAACGCGTTTTAAGCATGCACATGCATCTTTTGGTAGACGCGGATGAAGTTTTCTGCAAAACCACAAGATGTGCATGCAAATGGTGCTTTTTGCAGAACGCGCACGTGGATTTCTACCAAACGACGTGCTAAGCATGCCGATGCTGCTCTTTTTAGCACCCGCGCACGGATTTGTGCGAAAACGCGTTTTAAGCATGCACATGCATCTTTTGGTAGACGCGGATGAAGTTTTCTGCAAAACCACAAGATGTGCATGCAAATGGTGCTTTTGGCAGAACGCGCACGTGGATTTCTACCAAACGACGTGCTAAGCATGCCGATGCTGCTCTTTTTAGCACCCGCGCACGCATTTGTGCGAAAACGCGTTTTAAGCATGCACATGCATCTTTTGGTAGACGCGGATGAAGTTTTCTGCAAAACCACAAGATGTGCATGCAAATGGTGCTTTTTGCAGAACGCGCACTTGGATTTCTACCAAACGACGGGCTAAGCATGCCGATGCTGCTCTTTTTAGCACCCGCGCACGGATTTGTGCGAAAACGCATTTTAAGCATGCACATGCATCTTTTGGTAGACGCGGATGAAGTTTTCTGCAAAACCACAAGATGTGCATGCAAATGGTGCTTTTGGCAGAACGCGCACGTGGATTTCTACCAAACGACGTGCTAAGCATGCCGATGCTGCTCTTTTTAGCACCCGCGCACGCATTTGTGCGAAAACGCGTTTTAAGCATGCACATGCATCTTTTGGTAGACGCGGATGAAGTTTTCTGCAAAACCACAAGATGTGCATGCAAATGGTGCTTTTTTGCAGAACGCGCTCGTGGATTTCTACCAAACGACGTGCTAAGCATGCCGATGCTGCTCTTTTTAGCACCCGCGCACGCATTTGTGCGAAAACGCGTTTTAAGCATGCACATGCATCTTTTGGTAGACGCGGATGAAGTTTTCTGCAAAACCACAAGATGTGCATGCAAATGGTGCTTTTTGCAGAACGCGCACGTGGATTTCTACCAAACGACGTGCTAAGCATGCCGATGCTGCTCTTTTTAGCACCCGCGCACGGATTTGTGCGAAAACGCGTTTTAAGCATGCACATGCATCTTTTGGTAGACGCGGATGAAGTTTTCTGCAAAACCACAAGATGTGCATGCAAATGGTGCTTTTGGCAGAACGCGCACGTGGATTTCTACCAAACGACGTGCTAAGCATGCCGATGCTGCTCTTTTTAGCACCCGCGCACGCATTTGTGCGAAAACGCGTTTTAAGCATGCACGTGCATCTTTTGGTAGACGCGGATGAAGTTTTCTGCAAAACCACAAGATGTGCATGCAAATGGTGCTTTTTGCAGAACGCGCTCGTGGATTTCTACCAAACGACGTGCTAAGCATGCCGATGCTGCTCTTTTTAGCACCCGCGCACGGATTTGTGCAAAAACGCGTTTTAAGCATGCACATGCATCTTTTGGTAGACGCGGATGAAGTTTTCTGCAAAACCACAAGATGTGCATGCAAATGGTGCTTTTGGCAGAACGCGCACGTGGATTTCTACCAAACGACGTGCTAAGCATGCCGATGCTGCTCTTTTTAGCACCCGCGCACGCATTTGTGCGAAAACGCGTTTTAAGCATGCACATGCATCTTTTGGTAGACGCGGATGAAGTTTTCTGCAAAACCACAAGATGTGCATGCAAATGGTGCTTTTTGCAGAACGCGCTCGTGGATTTCTACCAAACGACGTGCTAAGCATGCCGATGCTGCTCTTTTTAGCACTCGCGCACGCATTTGTGCGAAAACGCGTTTTAAGCATGCACATGCATCTTTTGGTAGACGCGGATGAAGTTTTCTGCAAAACCACAAGATGTGCATGCAAATGGTGCTTTTTGCAGAACGCGCACGTGGATTTCTACCAAACGACGTGCTAAGCATGCCGATGCTGCTCTTTTTAGCACCCGCGCACGCATTTGTGCGAAAACGCGTTTTAAGCATGCACATGCATCTTTTGGTAGACGCGGATGAAGTTTTCTGCAAAACCACAAGATGTGCATGCAAATGGTGCTTTTTGCAGAACGCGCACGTGGATTTCTACCAAACGACGTGCTAAGCATGCCGATGCTGCTCTTTTTAGCACCCGCGCACGGATTTGTGCGAAAACGCGTTTTAAGCATGCACATGCATCTTTTGGTAGACGCGGATGAAGTTTTCTGCAAAACCACAAGATGTGCATGCAAATGGTGCTTTTGGCAGAACGCGCACGTGGATTTCTACCAAACGACGTGCTAAGCATGCCGATGCTGCTCTTTTTAGCACCCGCGCACGCATTTGTGCGAAAACGCGTTTTAAGCATGCACATGCATCTTTTGGTAGACGCGGATGAAGTTTTCTGCAAAACCACAAGATGTGCATGCAAATGGTGCTTTTTGCAGAACGCGCACGTGGATTTCTACCAAACGACGTGCTAAGCATGCCGATGCTGCTATTTTTAGCACCCGCGCACGCATTTGTGCGAAAACGCGTTTTAAGCATGCACATGCATCTTTTGGTAGACGCGGATGAAGTTTTCTGCAAAACCACAAGATGTGCATGCAAATGGTGCTTTTTGCAGAACGCGCACGTGGATTTCTACCAAACGACGTGCTAAGCATGCCGATGCTGCTCTTTTTAGCACCCGCGCACGCATTTGTGCGAAAACGCGTTTTAAGCATGCACATGCATCTTTTGGTAGACGCGGATGAAGTTTCTGCAAAACCACAAGATGTGCATGCAAATGGTGCTTTTTGCAAAACGCGCACGTGGATTTCTACCAAACGACGTGCTAAGCATGCCGATGCTGCTCTTTTTAGCACCCGCGCACGCATTTGTGCGAAAAACGCGTTTTAAAGCATGCACATGCATCTTTTGGTAGACGCGGATGAAGTTTTCTGCAAAACCACAAGATGTGCATGCAAATGGTGCTTTTTGCAGAACGCGCTCGTGGATTTCTACCAAACGACGTGCTAAGCATGCCGATGCTGATCTTTTTAGCACCCGCGCACGGATTTGTGCGAAAACGAGTTTTAAGCATGCACATGCATCTTTTGGTAGACGCGGATGAAGTTTTCTGCAAAACCACAACATGTGCATGCAAATGGTGGTTTTGGCCGAACGCGCACGTGGATTTCTACCAAACGACGTGCTAAGCATGCCGATGCTGCTCTTTTTAGCACCGCGCACGCATTTGTGCGAAAACGCGTTTTAAGCATGCACATGCATCTTTTGGTAGACGCGGATGAAGTTTCTGCAAAACCACAAGATGTGCATGCAAATGGTGCTTTTTGCAGAACGCGCTCGTGGATTTCTACCAAACGACGTGCTAAGCATGCCGATGCTGCTCTTTTTAGCACCCGCGCACGCATTGTGCGAAAACGCGTTTTAAGCATGCACATGCATCTTTTGGTAGACGCGGATGAAGTTTTCTGCAAAACCACAAGATGTGCATGCAAATGGTGCTTTTTGCAGAAAGCGCTCGTGGATTTCTACCAAACGACGTGCTAAGCATGCCGATGCTGCTCTTTTTAGCACCCGCGCACGGATTTGTGCGAAAACGCGTTTTAAGCATGCACATGCATCTTTTGGTAGACGCGGATGAAGTTTTCTGCAAAACCACAAGATGTGTATGCAATGGTGCTTTTGGCAGAACGCGCACGTGGATTTCTACCAAACGACGTGCTAAGCATGCCGATGCTGCTCTTTTTAGCACCCGCGCACGCATTTGTGCGAAAACGCGTTTTAAGCATGCACATGCATCTTTTGGTAGACGCGGATGAAGTTTTCTGCAAAACCACAAGATGTGATCTGTCTCGCGTGTGTTTTGCAGAACGCGCACGTGGATTTCTACCAAACGACGTGCTAAGCATGCCGATGCTGCTCTTTTTAGCACCCGCGCACGCATTTGTGCGAAAACGCGTTTTAAGCATGCACATGCATCTTTTGGTAGACGCGGATGAAGTTTTCTGCAAAACCACAAGATGTGCATGCAAATGGTGCTTTTTGCAGAACGCGCACGTGGATTTCTACCAAACGACGTGCTAAGCATGCCGATGCTGCTCTTTTTAGCACCCGCGCACGGATTTGTGCGAAAACGCGTTTTAAGCATGCACATGCATCTTTTGGTAGACGCGGATGAAGTTTTCTGCAAAACCACAAGATGTGCATGCAAATGGTGCTTTTGGCAGAATGCGCACGTGGATTTCTACCAAACGACGTGCTAAGCATGCCGATGCTGCTCTTTTTAGCACCCGCGCACGCATTTGTGCGAAAACGCGTTTTAAGCATGCACATGCATCTTTTGGTAGACGCGGATGAAGTTTTCTGCAAAACCACAAGATGTGCATGCAAATGGTGCTTTTTGCAGAACGCGCTCGTGGATTTCTACCAAACGACGTGCTAAGCATGCCGATGCTGCTCTTTTTAGCACTCGCGCACGCATTTGTGCGAAAACGCGTTTTAAGCATGCACATGCATCTTTTGGTAGACGCGGATGAAGTTTTCTGCAAAACCACAAGATGTGCATGCAAATGGTGCTTTTTGCAGAACGCGCACGTGGATTTCTACCAAGCGACGTGCTAAGCATGCCGATGCTGCTCTTTTTAGCACCCGCGCACGCATTTGTGCGAAAACGCGTTTTAAGCATGCACATGCATCTTTTGGTAGACGCGGATGAAGTTTTCTGCAAAACCACAAGATGTGCATGCAAATGGTGCTTTTTGCAGAACGCGCACGTGGATTTCTACCAAACGACGTGCTAAGCATGCCGATGCTGCTCTTTTTAGCACCCGCGCGCGGATTTGTGCGAAAACGCGTTTTAAGCATGCACATGCATCTTTTGGTAGACGCGGATGAAGTTTTCTGCAAAACCACAATATGTGCATGCAAATGGTGCTTTTGGCAGAACGCGCACGTGGATTTCTACCAAACGACGTGCTAAGCATGCCGATGCTGCTCTTTTTAGCACCCGCGCACGCATTTGTGCGAAAACGCGTTTTAAGCATGCACATGCATCTTTTGGTAGACGCGGATGAAGTTTTCTGCAAAACCACAAGATGTGCATGCAAATGGTGCTTTTTGCAGAACGCGCACGTGGCTTTCTACCAAACGACGTGCTAAGCATGCCGATGCTGCTATTTTTAGCACCCGCGCACGCATTTGTGCGAAAACGCGTTTTAAGCATGCACATGCATCTTTTGGTAGACGCGGATGAAGTTTTCTGCAAAACCACAAGATGTGCATGCAAATGGTGCTTTTGGCAGAACGCGCACGTGGATTTCTACCAAACGACGTGCTAAGCATGCCGATGCTGCTCTTTTTAGCACCCGCGCACGCATTTGTGCGAAAACGCGTTTTAAGCATGCACATGCATCTTTTGGTAGACGCGGATGAAGTTTTCTGCAAAACCACAAGATGTGCATGCAAATGGTGCTTTTGGCAGAACGCGCACGTGGATTTCTACCAAACGACGTGCTAAGCATGCCGATGCTGCTCTTTTTAGCACCCGCGCACGCATTTGTGCGAAAACGCGTTTTAAGCATGCACATGCATCTTTTGGTAGACGCGGATGAAGTTTTCTGCAAAACCACAAGATGTGCATGCAAATGGTGCTTTTTGCAGAACGCGCACGTGGATTTCTACCAAACGACGTGCTAAGCATGCCGATGCTGCTCTTTTTAGCACCCGCGCACGGATTTGTGCGAAAACGCGTTTTAAGCATGCACATGCATCTTTTGGTAGACGCGGATGAAGTTTTCTGCAAAACCACAAGATGTGCATGCAAATGGTGCTTTTGGCAGAACGCGCACGTGGATTTCTACCAAACGACGTGCTAAGCATGCCGATGCTGCTCTTTTTAGCACCCGCGCACGCATTTGTGCGAAAACGCGTTTTAAGCATGCACATGCATCTTTTGGTAGACGCGGATGAAGTTTTCTGCAAAACCACAAGATGTGCATGCAAATGGTGCTTTTTGCAGAACGCGCACTTGGATTTCTACCAAACGACGGGCTAAGCATGCCGATGCTGCTCTTTTTAGCACCCGCGCACGGATTTGTGCGAAAACGCATTTTAAGCATGCACATGCATCTTTTGGTAGACGCGGATGAAGTTTTCTGCAAAACCACAAGATGTGCATGCAAATGGTGCTTTTGGCAGAACGCGCACGTGGATTTCTACCAAACGACGTGCTAAGCATGCCGATGCTGCTCTTTTTAGCACCCGCGCACGCATTTGTGCGAAAACGCGTTTTAAGCATGCACATGCATCTTTTGGTAGACGCGGATGAAGTTTTCTGCAAAACCACAAGATGTGCATGCAAATGGTGCTTTTTGCAGAACGCGCTCGTGGATTTCTACCAAACGACGTGCTAAGCATGCCGATGCTGCTCTTTTTAGCACCCGCGCACGCATTTGTGCGAAAACGCGTTTTAAGCATGCACATGCATCTTTTGGTAGACGCGGATGAAGTTTTCTGCAAAACCACAAGATGTGCATGCAAATGGTGCTTTTTGCAGAACGCGCACGTGGATTTCTACCAAACGACGTGCTAAGCATGCCGATGCTGCTCTTTTTAGCACCCGCGCACGGATTTGTGCGAAAACGCGTTTTAAGCATGCACATGCATCTTTTGGTAGACGCGGATGAAGTTTTCTGCAAAACCACAAGATGTGCATGCAAATGGTGCTTTTGGCAGAACGCGCACGTGGATTTCTACCAAACGACGTGCTAAGCATGCCGATGCTGCTCTTTTTAGCACCCGCGCACGCATTTGTGCGAAAACGCGTTTTAAGCATGCACGTGCATCTTTTGGTAGACGCGGATGAAGTTTTCTGCAAAACCACAAGATGTGCATGAAAATGGTGCTTTTTGCAGAACGCGCTCGTGGATTTCTACCAAACGACGTGCTAAGCATGCCGATGCTGCTCTTTTTAGCACCCGCGCACGCATTTGTGCGAAAACGCGTTTTAAGCATGCACATGCATCTTTTGGTAGACGCGGATGAAGTTTTCTGCAAAACCACAAGATGTGCATGCAAATGGTGCTTTTTGCAGAACGCGCACGTGGATTTCTACCAAACGACGTGCTAAGCATGCCGATGCTGCTCTTTTTAGCACCCGCGCACGGATTTGTGCGAAAACGCGTTTTAAGCATGCACATGCATCTTTTGGTAGACGCGGATGAAGTTTTCTGCAAAACCACAAGATGTGCATGCAAATGGTGCTTTTGGCAGAACGCGCACGTGGATTTCTACCAAACGACGTGCTAAGCATGCCGATGCTGCTCTTTTTAGCACCCGCGCACGCATTTGTGCGAAAACGCGTTTTAAGCATGCACGTGCATCTTTTGGTAGACGCGGATGAAGTTTTCTGCAAAACCACAAGATGTGCATGCAAATGGTGCTTTTTGCAGAACGCGCTCGTGGATTTCTACCAAACGACGTGCTAAGCATGCCGATGCTGCTCTTTTTAGCACCCGCGCACCAATTTGTGCGAAAACGCGTTTTAAGCATGTACATGCATCTTTTGGTAGACGCGGATGAAGTTTTCTGCAAAACCACAAGACGTGCATGCAAATGGTGCTTTTTGCAGAACGCGCACGTAGATTTCTACCAAACGACGTGCTAAACATGCCGATGCTGCTCTTTTTAGCACCCGCGCACGGATTTGTGCGAAAACGCGTTTTAAGCATGCACATGCATCTTTTGGTAGACGCGGATGAAGTTTTCTGCAAAACCACAAGATGTGCATGCAAATGGTGCTTTTTGCAGAACGCGCACGTGGATTTCTACCAAACGACGTGCTAAGCATGCCGATGCTGCTCTTTTTAGCACCCGCGCACGGATTTGTGCGAAAACGCGTTTTAAGCATGCACATGCATCTTTTGGTAGACGCGGATGAAGTTTTCTGCAAAACCACAAGATGTGCATGCAAATGGTGCTTTTGGCAGAACGCGCACGTGGATTTCTACCAAACGACGTGCTAAGCATGCCGATGCTGCTCTTTTTAGCACCCGCGCACGCATTTGTGCGAAAACGCGTTTTAAGCATGCACATGCATCTTTTGGTAGACGCGGATGAAGTTTTCTGCAAAACCACAAGATGTGCATGCAAATGGTGCTTTTTGCAGAACGCGCTCGTGGATTTCTACCAAACGACGTGCTAAGCATGCCGATGCTGCTCTTTTTAGCACCCGCGCACGCATTTGTGCGAAAACGCGTTTTAAGCATGCACATGCATCTTTTGGTAGACGCGGATGAAGTTTTCTGCAAAACCACAAGATGTGCATGCAAATGGTGCTTTTTGCAGAACGCGCATGTGGATTTCTACCAAACGACGTGCTAAGCATGCCGATGCTGCTCTTTTTAGCACCCGCGCACGGATTTGTGCGAAAACGCGTTTTAAGCATGCACATGCATCTTTTGGTAGACGCGGATGAAGTTTTCTGCAAAACCACAAGATGTGCATGCAAATGGTGCTTTTGGCAGAACGCGCACGTGGATTTCTACCAAACGACGTGCTAAGCATGCCGATGCTGCTCTTTTTAGCACCCGCGCACGCATTTGTGCGAAAACGCGTTTTAAGCATGCACATGCATCTTTTGGTAGACGCGGATGAAGTTTTCTGCAAAACCACAAGATGTGCATGCAAATGGTGCTTTTTGCAGAACGCGCACTTGGATTTCTACCAAACGACGGGCTAAGCATGCCGATGCTGCTCTTTTTAGCACCCGCGCACGGATTTGTGCGAAAACGCATTTTAAGCATGCACATGCATCTTTTGGTAGACGCGGATGAAGTTTTCTGCAAAACCACAAGATGTGCATGCAAATGGTGCTTTTGGCAGAACGCGCACGTGGATTTCTACCAAACGACGTGCTAAGCATGCCGATGCTGCTCTTTTTAGCACCCGCGCACGCATTTGTGCGAAAACGCGTTTTAAGCATGCACATGCATCTTTTGGTAGACGCGGATGAAGTTTTCTGCAAAACCACAAGATGTGCATGCAAATGGTGCTTTTTGCAGAACGCGCTCGTGGATTTCTACCAAACGACGTGCTAAGCATGCCGATGCTGCTCTTTTTAGCACCCGCGCACGCATTTGTGCGAAAACGCGTTTTAAGCATGCACATGCATCTTTTGGTAGACGCGGATGAAGTTTTCTGCAAAACCACAAGATGTGCATGCAAATGGTGCTTTTTGCAGAACGCGCACGTGGATTTCTACCAAACGACGTGCTAAGCATGCCGATGCTGCTCTTTTTAGCACCCGCGCACGGATTTGTGCGAAAACGCGTTTTAAGCATGCACATGCATCTTTTGGTAGACGCGGATGAAGTTTTCTGCAAAACCACAAGATGTGCATGCAAATGGTGCTTTTGGCAGAACGCGCACGTGGATTTCTACCAAACGACGTGCTAAGCATGCCGATGCTGCTCTTTTTAGCACCCGCGCACGCATTTGTGCGAAAACGCGTTTTAAGCATGCACGTGCATCTTTTGGTAGACGCGGATGAAGTTTTCTGCAAAACCACAAGATGTGCATGAAAATGGTGCTTTTTGCAGAACGCGCTCGTGGATTTCTACCAAACGACGTGCTAAGCATGCCGATGCTGCTCTTTTTAGCACCCGCGCACGCATTTGTGCGAAAACGCGTTTTAAGCATGCACATGCATCTTTTGGTAGACGCGGATGAAGTTTTCTGCAAAACCACAAGATGTGCATGCAAATGGTGCTTTTTGCAGAACGCGCACGTGGATTTCTACCAAACGACGTGCTAAGCATGCCGATGCTGCTCTTTTTAGCACCCGCGCACGGATTTGTGCGAAAACGCGTTTTAAGCATGCACATGCATCTTTTGGTAGACGCGGATGAAGTTTTCTGCAAAACCACAAGATGTGCATGCAAATGGTGCTTTTGGCAGAACGCGCACGTGGATTTCTACCAAACGACGTGCTAAGCATGCCGATGCTGCTCTTTTTAGCACCCGCGCACGCATTTGTGCGAAAACGCGTTTTAAGCATGCACGTGCATCTTTTGGTAGACGCGGATGAAGTTTTCTGCAAAACCACAAGATGTGCATGCAAATGGTGCTTTTTGCAGAACGCGCTCGTGGATTTCTACCAAACGACGTGCTAAGCATGCCGATGCTGCTCTTTTTAGCACCCGCGCACGCATTTGTGCGAAAACGCGTTTTAAGCATGCACATGCATCTTTTGGTAGACGCGGATGAAGTTTTCTGCAAAACCACAAGATGTGCATGCAAATGGTGCTTTTTGCAGAACGCGCACGTGGATTTCTACCAAACGACGTGCTAAGCATGCCGATGCTGCTCTTTTTAGCACCCGCGCACGGATTTGTGCGAAAACGCGTTTTAAGCATGCACATGCATCTTTTGGTAGACGCGGATGAAGTTTTCTGCAAAACCACAAGATGTGCATGCAAATGGTGCTTTTGGCAGAACGCGCACGTGGATTTCTACCAAACGACGTGCTAAGCATGCCGATGCTGCTCTTTTTAGCACCCGCGCACGCATTTGTGCGAAAACGCGTTTTAAGCATGCACATGCATCTTTTGGTAGACGCGGATGAAGTTTTCTGCAAAACCACAAGATGTGCATGCAAATGGTGCTTTTTGCAGAACGCGCACGTGGATTTCTACCAAACGACGTGCTAAGCATGCCGATGCTGCTCTTTTTAGCACCCGCGCACGGATTTGTGCGAAAACGCGTTTTAAGCATGCACATGCATCTTTTGGTAGACGCGGATGAAGTTTTCTGCAAAACCACAAGATGTGCATGCAAATGGTGCTTTTGGCAGAACGCGCACGTGGATTTCTACCAAACGACGTGCTAAGCATGCCGATGCTGCTCTTTTTAGCACCCGCGCACGCATTTGTGCGAAAACGCGTTTTAAGCATGCACATGCATCTTTTGGTAGACGCGGATGAAGTTTTCTGCAAAACCACAAGATGTGCATGCAAATGGTGCTTTTTGCAGAACGCGCACTTGGATTTCTACCAAACGACGGGCTAAGCATGCCGATGCTGCTCTTTTTAGCACCCGCGCACGGATTTGTGCGAAAACGCATTTTAAGCATGCACATGCATCTTTTGGTAGACGCGGATGAAGTTTTCTGCAAAACCACAAGATGTGCATGCAAATGGTGCTTTTGGCAGAACGCGCACGTGGATTTCTACCAAACGACGTGCTAAGCATGCCGATGCTGCTCTTTTTAGCACCCGCGCACGCATTTGTGCGAAAACGCGTTTTAAGCATGCACATGCATCTTTTGGTAGACGCGGATGAAGTTTTCTGCAAAACCACAAGATGTGCATGCAAATGGTGCTTTTTGCAGAACGCGCTCGTGGATTTCTACCAAACGACGTGCTAAGCATGCCGATGCTGCTCTTTTTAGCACCCGCGCACGCATTTGTGCGAAAACGCGTTTTAAGCATGCACATGCATCTTTTGGTAGACGCGGATGAAGTTTTCTGCAAAACCACAAGATGTGCATGCAAATGGTGCTTTTTGCAGAACGCGCACGTGGATTTCTACCAAACGACGTGCTAAGCATGCCGATGCTGCTCTTTTTAGCACCCGCGCACGCATTTGTGCGAAAACGCGTTTTAAGCATGCACATGCATTTTTTGGTAGACGCGGATGAAGTTTTCTGCAAAACCACAAGATGTGCATGAAAATGGTGCTTTTTGCAGAACGCGCTCGTGGATTTCTACCAAACGACGTGCTAAGCATGCCGATGCTGCTCTTTTTAGCACCCGCGCACGCATTTGTGCGAAAACGCGTTTTAAGCATGCACATGCATCTTTTGGTAGACGCGGATGAAGTTTTCTGCAAAACCACAAGATGTGCATGCAAATGGTGCTTTTTGCAGAACGCGCACGTGGATTTCTACCAAACGACGTGCTAAGCATGCCGATGCTGCTCTTTTTAGCACCCGCGCACGGATTTGTGCGAAAACGCGTTTTAAGCATGCACATGCATCTTTTGGTAGACGCGGATGAAGTTTTCTGCAAAACCACAAGATGTGCATGCAAATGGTGCTTTTGGCAGAACGCGCACGTGGATTTCTACCAAACGACGTGCTAAGCATGCCGATGCTGCTCTTTTTAGCACCCGCGCACGCATTTGTGCGAAAACGCGTTTTAAGCATGCACGTGCATCTTTTGGTAGACGCGGATGAAGTTTTCTGCAAAACCACAAGATGTGCATGCAAATGGTGCTTTTGGCAGAACGCGCACGTGGATTTCTACCAAACGACGTGCTAAGCATGCCGATGCTGCTCTTTTTAGCACCCGCGCACGGATTTGTGCGAAAACGCGTTTTAAGCATGCACATGCATCTTTTGGTAGACGCGGATGAAGTTTTCTGCAAAACCACAAGATGTGCATGCAAATGGTGCTTTTTGCAGAACGCGCACGTGGATTTCTACCAAACGACGTGCTAAGCATGCCGATGCTGCTCTTTTTAGCACCCGCGCACGCATTTGTGCGAAAACGCGTTTTAAGCATGCACATGCATCTTTTGGTAGACGCGGATGAAGTTTTCTGCAAAACCACAAGATGTGCATGCAAATGGTGCTTTTGGCAGAACGCGCACGTGGATTTCTACCAAACGACGTGCTAAGCATGCCGATGCTGCTCTTTTTAGCACCCGCGCACGCATTTGTGCGAAAACGCGTTTTAAGCATGCACATGCATCTTTTGGTAGACGCGGATGAAGTTTTCTGCAAAACCACAAGATGTGCATGCAAATGGTGCTTTTTGCAGAACGCGCACGTGGATTTCTACCAAACGACGTGCTAAGCATGCCGATGCTGCTCTTTTTAGCACCCGCGCACGGATTTGTGCGAAAACGCGTTTTAAGCATGCACATGCATCTTTTGGTAGACGCGGATGAAGTTTTCTGCAAAACCACAAGATGTGCATGCAAATGGTGCTTTTTGCAGAACGCGCACGTGGATTTCTACCAAACGACGTGCTAAGCATGCCGATGCTGCTCTTTTTAGCACCCGCGCACGGATTTGTGCGAAAACGCGTTTTAAGCATGCACATGCATCTTTTGGTAGACGCGGATGAAGTTTTCTGCAAAACCACAAGATGTGCATGCAAATGGTGCTTTTGGCAGAACGCGCACGTGGATTTCTACCAAACGACGTGCTAAGCATGCCGATGCTGCTCTTTTTAGCACCCGCGCACGCATTTGTGCGAAAACGCGTTTTAAGCATGCACATGCATCTTTTGGTAGACGCGGATGAAGTTTTCTGCAAAACCACAAGATGTGCATGCAAATGGTGCTTTTGGCAGAACGCGCACGTGGATTTCTACCAAACGACGTGCTAAGCATGCCGATGCTGCTCTTTTTAGCACCCGCGCACGCATTTGTGCGAAAACGCGTTTTAAGCATGCACATGCATCTTTTGGTAGACGCGGATGAAGTTTTCTGCAAAACCACAAGATGTGCATGCAAATGGTGCTTTTTGCAGAACGCGCACGTGGATTTCTACCAAACGACGTGCTAAGCATGCCGATGCTGCTCTTTTTAGCACCCGCGCACGCATTTGTGCGAAAACGCGTTTTAAGCATGCACATGCATCTTTTGGTAGACGCGGATGAAGTTTTCTGCAAAACCACAAGATGTGCATGCAAATGGTGCTTTTTGCAGAACGCGCTCGTGGATTTCTACCAAACGACGTGCTAAGCATGCCGATGCTGCTCTTTTTAGCACTCGCGCACGCATTTGTGCGAAAACGCGTTTTAAGCATGCACATGCATCTTTTGGTAGACGCGGATGAAGTTTTCTGCAAAACCACAAGATGTGCATGCAAATGGTTCTTTTTGCAGAACGCGCACGTGGATTTCTACCAAACGACGTGCTAAGCATGCCGATGCTGCTCTTTTTAGCACCCGCACACGGATTTGTGCGAAAACGCGTTTTAAGCATGCACATGCATCTTTTGGTAGACGCGGATGAAGTTTTCTGCAAAACCACAAGATGTGCATGCAAATGGTGCTTTTTGCAGAACGCGCACGTGGATTTCTACCAAACGACGTGCTAAGCATGCCGATGCTGCTCTTTTTAGCACCCGCGCATGCATTTGTGCGAAAACGCGTTTTAAGCATGCACATGTATCTTTTGGTAGACGCGGATGAAGTTTTCTGCAAAACCACAAGATGTGCATGCAAATGGTGCTTTTGGCAGAACGCGCACGTGGATTTCTACCAAACGACGTGCTAAGCATGCCGATGCTGCTCTTTTTAGCACCCGCGCACGGATTTGTGCGAAAACGCGTTTTAAGCATGCACATGCATCTTTTGGTAGACGCGGATGAAGTTTTCTGCAAAACCACAAGATGTGCATGCAAATGGTGCTTTTTGCAGAACGCGCACGTGGGTTTCTACCAAACGACGTGCTAAGCATGCCGATGCTGCTCTTTTTAGCACCCGCACACGCATTTGTGCGAAAACGCGTTTTAAGCATGCACATGCATCTTTTGGTAGACGCGGATGAAGTTTTCTGCAAAACCACAAGATGTGCATGCAAATGGTGCTTTTTGCAGAACGCGCACGTGGATTTCTACCAAACGACGTGCTAAGCATGCCGATGCTGCTCTTTTTAGCACCCGCGCATGCATTTGTGCGAAAACGCGTTTTAAGCATGCACATGCATCTTTTGGTAGACGCGGATGAAGTTTTCTGCAAAACCACAAGATGTGCATGCAAATGGTGCTTTTTGCAGAACGCGCACGTGGATTTCTACCAAACGACGTGCTAAGCATGCCGATGCTGCTCTTTTTAGCACCCGCGCACGCATTTGTGCGAAAACGCGTTTTAAGCATGCACATGCATCTTTTGGTAGACGCGGATGAAGTTTTCTGCAAAACCACAAGATGTGCATGCAAATGGTGCTTTTTGCAGAACGCGCTCGTGGATTTCTACCAAACGACGTGCTAAGCATGCCGATGCTGCTCTTTTTAGCACTCGCGCACGCATTTGTGCGAAAACGCGTTTTAAGCATGCACATGCATCTTTTGGTAGACGCGGATGAAGTTTTCTGCAAAACCACAAGATGTGCATGCAAATGGTTCTTTTTGCAGAACGCGCACGTGGATTTCTACCAAACGACGTGCTAAGCATGCCGATGCTGCTCTTTTTAGCACCCGCGCACGGATTTGTGCGAAAACGCGTTTTAAGCATGCACATGCATCTTTTGGTAGACGCGGATGAAGTTTTCTGCAAAACCACAAGATGTGCATGCAAATGGTGCTTTTTGCAGAACGCGCACGTGGATTTCTACCAAACGACGTGCTAAGCATGCCGATGCTGCTCTTTTTAGCACCCGCGCACGCATTTGTGCGAAAACGCGTTTTAAGCATGCACATGTATCTTTTGGTAGACGCGGATGAAGTTTTCTGCAAAACCACAAGATGTGCATGCAAATGGTGCTTTTGGCAGAACGCGCACGTGGATTTCTACCAAACGACGTGCTAAGCATGCCGATGCTGCTCTTTTTAGCACCCGCGCACGGATTTGTGCGAAAACGCGTTTTAAGCATGCACATGCATCTTTTGGTAGACGCGGATGAAGTTTTCTGCAAAACCACAAGATGTGCATGCAAATGGTGCTTTTTGCAGAACGCGCACGTGGGTTTCTACCAAACGACGTGCTAAGCATGCCGATGCTGCTCTTTTTAGCACCCGCACACGCATTTGTGCGAAAACGCGTTTTAAGCATGCACATGCATCTTTTGGTAGACGCGGATGAAGTTTTCTGCAAAACCACAAGATGTGCATGCAAATGGTGCTTTTTGCAGAACGCGCACGTGGATTTCTACCAAACGACGTGCTAAGCATGCCGATGCTGCTCTTTTTAGCACCCGCGCATGCATTTGTGCGAAAACGCGTTTTAAGCATGCACATGCATCTTTTGGTAGACGCGGATGAAGTTTTCTGCAAAACCACAAGATGTGCATGCAAATGGTGCTTTTTGCAGAACGCGCACGTGGATTTCTACCAAACGACGTGCTAAGCATGCCGATGCTGCTCTTTTTAGCACCCGCGCACGGATTTCTGCGAAAACGCGTTTTAAGCATGCACATGCATCTTTTGGTAGACGCGGATGAAGTTTTCTGCAAAACCACAAGATGTGCATGCAAATGGTGCTTTTGGCAGAACGCGCACGTGGATTTCTACCAAACGACGTGCTAAGCATGCCGATGCTGCTCTTTTTAGCACCCGCGCACGCATTTGTGCGAAAACGCGTTTTAAGCATGCACATGCATCTTTTGGTAGACGCGGATGAAGTTTTCTGCAAAACCACAAGATGTGCATGCAAATGGTGCTTTTTGCAGAACGCGCACGTGGATTTCTACCAAACGACGTGCTAAGCATGCCGATGCTGCTCTTTTTAGCAATCGCGCACGCATTTGTGCGAAAACGCGTTTTAAGCATGCACATGCATCTTTTGGTAGACGCGGATGAAGTTTTCTGCAAAACCACAAGATGTGCATGCAAATGGTGCTTTTTGCAGAACGCGCACGTGGATTTCTACCAAACGACGTGCTAAGCATGCCGATGGTGCTCTTTTTAGCACCCGCGCACGCATTTGTGCGAAAACGCGTTTTAAGCATGCACATGCATCTTTTGGTAGACGCGGATGAAGTTTTCTGCAAAACCACAAGATGTGCATGCAAATGGTGCTTTTTGCAGAACGCGCTCGTGGATTTCTACCAAACGACGTGCTAAGCATGCCGATGCTGCTCTTTTTAGCACCCGCGCACGCATTTGTGCGAAAACGCGTTTTAAGCATGCACATGCATCTTTTGGTAGACGCGGATGAAGTTTTCTGCAAAACCACAACATGTGCATGCAAATGGTGCTTTTGGCAGAACGCGCACGTGGATTTCTACCAAACGACGTGCTAAGCATGCCGATGCTGCTCTTTTTAGCACCCGCGCACGCATTTGTGCGAAAACGCGTTTTAAGCATGCACATGCATCTTTTGGTAGACGCGGATGAAGTTTTCTGCAAAACCACAAGATGTGCATGCAAATGGTGCTTTTTGCAGAACGCGCACGTGGATTTCTACCAAACGACGTGCTAAGCATGCCGATGCTGCTCTTTTTAGCACCCGCGCACGCATTTGTGCGAAAACGCGTTTTAAGCATGCACATGCAACTTTTGGTAGACGCGGATGAAGTTTTCTGCAAAACCACAAGATGTGCATGCAAATGGTGCTTTTTGCAGAACGCGCACTTGGATTTCTACCAAACGACGGGCTAAGCATGCCGATGCTGCTCTTTTTAGCACCCGCGCACGGATTTGTGCGAAAACGCGTTTTAAGCATGCACATGCATCTTTTGGTAGACGCAGATGAAGTTTTCTGCAAAACCACAAGATGTGCATGCAAATGGTGCTTTTGGCAGAACGCGCACGTGGATTTCTACCAAACGACGTGCTAAGCATGCCGATGCTGCTCTTTTTAGCACCCGCGCACGCATTTGTGCGAAAACGCGTTTTAAGCATGCACATGCATCTTTTGGTAGACGCGGATGAAGTTTTCTGCAAAACCACAAGATGTGCATGCAAATGGTGCTTTTTGCAGAACGCGCTCGTGGATTTCTACCAAACGACGTGCTAAGCATGCCGATGCTGCTCTTTTTAGCACCCGCGCACGCATTTGTGCGAAAACGCGTTTTAAGCATGCACATGCATCTTTTGGTAGACGCGGATGAAGTTTTCTGCAAAACCACAAGATGTGCATGCAAATGGTGCTTTTTGCAGAACGCGCACGTGGATTTCTACCAAACGACGTGCTAAGCATGCCGATGCTGCTCTTTTTAGCACCCGCGCACGGATTTGTGCGAAAACGCGTTTTAAGCATGCACATGCATCTTTTGGTAGACGCGGATGAAGTTTTCTGCAAAACCACAAGATGTGCATGCAAATGGTGCTTTTGGCAGAACGCGCACGTGGATTTCTACCAAACGACGTGCTAAGCATGCCGATGCTGCTCTTTTTAGCACCCGCGCACGCATTTGTGCGAAAACGCGTTTTAAGCATGCACGTGCATCTTTTGGTAGACGCGGATGAAGTTTTCTGCAAAACCACAAGATGTGCATGCAAATGGTGCTTTTTGCAGAACGCGCACGTGGATTTCTACCAAACGACGTGCTAAGCATGCCGATGCTGCTCTTTTTAGCACCCGCGCACGCATTTGTGCGAAAACGCGTTTTAAGCATGCACATGTATCTTTTGGTAGACGCGGATGAAGTTTTCTGCAAAACCACAAGATGTGCATGCAAATGGTGCTTTTGGCAGAACGCGCACGTGGATGTCTATCAAACGACGTGCTAAGCATGCCGATGCTGCTCTTTTTAGCACCCGCGCACGCATTTGTGCGAAAACGCGTTTTAAGCATGCACATGCATCTTTTGGTAGACGCGGATGAAGTTTTCTGCAAAAACCACAAGATGTACATGCAAATGGTGCTTTTTGCAGAACGCGCTCGTGGATTTCTACCAAACGACGTGCAAAGCATGCCGATGCTGCTCTTTTTAGCACCCGCGCACGCATTTGTGCGAAAACGCGTTTTAAGCATGCACATGCATCTTTTGGTAGACGCGGATGAAGTTTTCTGCAAAACCACAAGATGTGCATGCAAATGGTCCTTTTTGCAGAACGCGCACGTGGATTTCTACCAAACGACGTGCTAAGCATGCCGATGCTGCCATTTTTAGCACCCGCGCACGGATTTGTGCGAAAACGCGTTTTAAGCATGCACATGCATCTTTTGGTAGACGCGGATGAAGTTTTCTGCAAAACCACAAGATGTGCATGCAAATGGTGCTTTTGGCAGAACGCGCACGTGGATTTCTACCAAACGACGTGCTAAGCATGCCGATGCTGCTTATTTTAGCACCCGCGCACGCATTTGTGCGAAAACGCGTTTTAAGCATGCACATGCATCTTTTGGTAGACGCGGATGAAGTTTTCTGCAAAACCACAAGATGTGCATGCAAATGGTGCTTTTTGCAGAACGCGCTCGTGGATTTCTACCAAACGACGTGCTAAGCATGCCGATGCTGCTCTTTTCAGCACCCGCGCACGCATTTGTGCGAAAACGCGTTTTAAGCATGCACATGCATCTTTTGGTAGACGCGGATGAAGTTTTCTGCAAAACCACAAGATGTGCATGCAAATGGTGCTTTTTGCAGAACGCGCACGTGGATTTCTACCAAACGACGTGCTAAGCATGCCGATGCTGCTCTTTTTAGCACCCGCGCACGGATTTGTGCGAAAACGCGTTTTAAGCATGCACATGCATCTTTTGGTAGACGCGGATGAAGTTTTCTGCAAAACCACAAGATGTGCATGCAAATGGTGCTTTTTGCAGAACGCGCACGTGGATTTCTACCAAACGACGTGCTAAGCATGCCGATGGTGCTCTTTTTAGCACCCGCGCACGCATTTGTGCGAAAACGCGTTTTAAGCATGCACATGCATCTTTTGGCAGACGCGGATGAAGTTTTCTGCAAAACCACAAGATGTGCATGCAAATGGTGCTTTTTGCAGAACGCGCACGTGGATTTCTACCAAACGACGTGCTAAGCATGCCGATGCTGCCATTTTTAGCACCCGCGCACGGATTTGTGCGAAAACGCGTTTTAAGCATGCACATGCATCTTTTGGTAGACGCGGATGAAGTTTTCTGCAAAACCACAAGATGTGCATGCAAATGGTGCTTTTGGCAGAACGCGCACGTGGATTTCTACCAAACGACGTGCTAAGCATGCCGATGCTGCTTATTTTAGCACCCGCGCACGCATTTGTGCGAAAACGCGTTTTAAGCATGCACATGCATCTTTTGGTAGACGCGGATGAAGTTTTCTGCAAAACCACAAGATGTGCATGCAAATGGTGCTTTTTGCAGAACGCGCACGTGGATTTCTACCAAACGACGTGCTAAGCATGCCGATGCTGCTCTTTTTAGCACCCGCGCACGGATTTCTGCGAAAACGCGTTTTAAGCATGCACATGCATCTTTTGGTAGACGCGGATGAAGTTTTCTGCAAAACCACAAGATGTGCATGCAAATGGTGCTTTTGGCAGAACGCGCACGTGGATTTCTACCAAACGACGTGCTAAGCATGCCGATGCTGCTCTTTTTAGCACCCGCGCACGCATTTGTGCGAAAACGCGTTTTAAGCATGCACATGCATCTTTTGGTAGACGCGGATGAAGTTTTCTGCAAAACCACAAGATGTGCATGCAAATGGTGCTTTTTGCAGAACGCGCACGTGGATTTCTACCAAACGACGTGCTAAGCATGCCGATGCTGCTCTTTTTAGCAATCGCGCACGCATTTGTGCGAAAACGCGTTTTAAGCATGCACATGCATCTTTTGGTAGACGCGGATGAAGTTTTCTGCAAAACCACAAGATGTGCATGCAAATGGTGCTTTTTGCAGAACGCGCACGTGGATTTCTACCAAACGACGTGCTAAGCATGCCGATGGTGCTCTTTTTAGCACCCGCGCACGCATTTGTGCGAAAACGCGTTTTAAGCATGCACATGCATCTTTTGGTAGACGCGGATGAAGTTTTCTGCAAAACCACAAGATGTGCATGCAAATGGTGCTTTTTGCAGAACGCGCTCGTGGATTTCTACCAAACGACGTGCTAAGCATGCCGATGCTGCTCTTTTTAGCACCCGCGCACGCATTTGTGCGAAAACGCGTTTTAAGCATGCACATGCATCTTTTGGTAGACGCGGATGAAGTTTTCTGCAAAACCACAACATGTGCATGCAAATGGTGCTTTTGGCAGAACGCGCACGTGGATTTCTACCAAACGACGTGCTAAGCATGCCGATGCTGCTCTTTTTAGCACCCGCGCACGCATTTGTGCGAAAACGCGTTTTAAGCATGCACATGCATCTTTTGGTAGACGCGGATGAAGTTTTCTGCAAAACCACAAGATGTGCATGCAAATGGTGCTTTTTGCAGAACGCGCACGTGGATTTCTACCAAACGACGTGCTAAGCATGCCGATGCTGCTCTTTTTAGCACCCGCGCACGCATTTGTGCGAAAACGCGTTTTAAGCATGCACATGCATCTTTTGGTAGACGCGGATGAAGTTTTCTGCAAAACCACAAGATGTGCATGCAAATGGTGCTTTTTGCAGAACGCGCACGTGGATTTCTACCAAACGACGGGCTAAGCATGCCGATGCTGCTCTTTTTAGCACCCGCGCACGGATTTGTGCGAAAACGCGTTTTAAGCATGCACATGCATCTTTTGGTAGACGCAGATGAAGTTTTCTGCAAAACCACAAGATGTGCATGCAAATGGTGCTTTTGGCAGAACGCGCACGTGGATTTCTACCAAACGACGTGCTAAGCATGCCGATGCTGCTCTTTTTAGCACCCGCGCACGCATTTGTGCGAAAACGCGTTTTAAGCATGCACATGCATCTTTTGGTAGACGCGGATGAAGTTTTCTGCAAAACCACAAGATGTGCATGCAAATGGTGCTTTTTGCAGAACGCGCTCGTGGATTTCTACCAAACGACGTGCTAAGCATGCCGATGCTGCTCTTTTTAGCACCCGCGCACGCATTTGTGCGAAAACGCGTTTTAAGCATGCACATGCATCTTTTGGTAGACGCGGATGAAGTTTTCTGCAAAACCACAAGATGTGCATGCAAATGGTGCTTTTTGCAGAACGCTCACGTGGATTTCTACCAAACGACGTGCTAAGCATGCCGATGCTGCTCTTTTTAGCACCCGCGCACGGATTTGTGCGAAAACGCGTTTTAAGCATGCACATGCATCTTTTGGTAGACGCGGATGAAGTTTTCTGCAAAACCACAAGATGTGCATGCAAATGGTGCTTTTGGCAGAACGCGCACGTGGATTTCTACCAAACGACGTGCTAAGCATGCCGATGCTGCTCTTTTTAGCACCCGCGCACGCATTTGTGCGAAAACGCGTTTTAAGCATGCACGTGCATCTTTTGGTAGACGCGGATGAAGTTTTCTGCAAAACCACAAGATGTGCATGCAAATGGTGCTTTTTGCAGAACGCGCTCGTGGATTTCTACCAAACGACGTGCTAAGCATGCCGATGCTGCTCTTTTTAGCACCCGCGCACGAATTTGTGCGAAAACGCGTTTTAAGCATGCACATGCATCTTTTGGTAGACGCGGATGAAGTTTTCTGCAAAACCACAAGACGTGCATGCAAATGGTGCTTTTTGCAGAACGCGCACGTGGATTTCTACCAAACGACCTGCTAAGCATGCCGATGCTGCTCTTTTTAGCACCCGCGCACGGATTTATGCGAAAACGCGTTTTAAGCATGCACATGCATCTTTTGGTAGACGCGGATGAAGTTTTCTGCAAAACCACAAGATGTGCATGCAAATGGTGCTTTTTGCAGAACGCGCACGTGGATTTCTACCAAACGACGTGCTAAGCATGCCGATGCTGCTCTTTTTAGCACCCGCGCACGGATTTGTGCGAAAACGCGTTTTAAGCATGCACATGCATCTTTTGGTAGACGCGGATGAAGTTTTCTGCAAAACCACAAGATGTGCATGCAAACGGTGCTTTTGGCAGAACGCGCACGTGGATTTCTACCAAACGACGTGCTAAGCATGCCGATGCTGCTCTTTTTAGCACCCGCGCACGCATTTGTGCGAAAACGCGTTTTATGCATGCACATGCATCTTTTGGTAGAAGCGGATGAAGTTTTCTGCAAAACCACAAGATGTGCATGCAAATGGTGCTTTTTGCAGAACGCGCTCGTGGATTTCTACCAAACGACGTGCTAAGCATGCCGATGCTGCTCTTTTTAGCACCCGCGCACGCATTTGTACGAAAACGCGTTTTAAGCATGCACATGCATCTTTTGGTAGACGCGGATGAAGTTTTCTGCAAAACCACAAGATGTGCATGCAAATGGTGCTTTTTGCAGAACGCGCACGTGGATTTCTACCAAACGACGTGCTAAGCATGCCGATGCTGCTCTTTTTAGCACCCGCGCACGGATTTGTGCGAAAACGCGTTTTAAGCATGCACATGCATCTTTTGGTAGACGCGGATGAAGTTTTCTGCAAAACCACAACATGTGCATGCAAATGGTGCTTTTGGCAGAACGCGCACGTGGATTTCTACCAAACGACGTGCTAAGCATGCCGATGCTGCTCTTTTTAGCACCCGCGCACGCATTTGTGCGAAAACGCGTTTTAAGCATGCACATGCATCTTTTGGTAGACGCGGATGAAGTTTTCTGCAAAACCACAAGATGTGCATGCAAATGGTGCTTTTTGCAGAACGCGCACGTGGATTTCTACCAAACGACGTGCTAAGCATGCCGATGCTGCTCTTTTTAGCACCCGCGCACGCATTTGTGCGAAAACGCGTTTTAAGCATGCACATGCATCTTTTGGTAGACGCGGATGAAGTTTTCTGCAAAACCACAAGATGTGCATGCAAATGGTGCTTTTTGCAGAACGCGCACGTGGATTTCTACCAAACGACGTGCTAAGCATGCCGATGCTGCTCTTTTTAGCACCCGCGCACGCATTTGTGCGAAAACGCGTTTTAAGCATGCACATGTATCTTTTGGTAGACGCGGATGAAGTTTTCTGCAAAACCACAAGATGTGCATGCAAATGGTGCTTTTGGCAGAACGCGCACGTGGATGTCTATCAAACGACGTGCTAAGCATGCCGATGCTGCTCTTTTTAGCACCCGCGCACGCATTTGTGCGAAAACGCGTTTTAAGCATGCACATGCATCTTTTGGTAGACGCGGATGAAGTTTTCTGCAAAACCACAAGATGTGCATGCAAATGGTGCTTTTTGCAGAACGCGCTCGTGGATTTCTACCAAACGACGTGCAAAGCATGCCGATGCTGCTCTTTTTAGCACCCGCGCACGCATTTGTGCGAAAACGCGTTTTAAGCATGCACATGCATCTTTTGGTAGACGCGGATGAAGTTTTCTGCAAAACCACAAGATGTGCATGCAAATGGTCCTTTTTGCAGAACGCGCACGTGGATTTCTACCAAACGACGTGCTAAGCATGCCGATGCTGCCATTTTTAGCACCCGCGCACGGATTTGTGCGAAAACGCGTTTTAAGCATGCACATGCATCTTTTGGTAGACGCGGATGAAGTTTTCTGCAAAACCACAAGATGTGCATGCAAATGGTGCTTTTGGCAGAACGCGCACGTGGATTTCTACCAAACGACGTGCTAAGCATGCCGATGCTGCTTATTTTAGCACCCGCGCACGCATTTGTGCGAAAACGCGTTTTAAGCATGCACATGCATCTTTTGGTAGACGCGGATGAAGTTTTCTGCAAAACCACAAGATGTGCATGCAAATGGTGCTTTTTGCAGAACGCGCTCGTGGATTTCTACCAAACGACGTGCTAAGCATGCCGATGCTGCTCTTTTCAGCACCCGCGCACGCATTTGTGCGAAAACGCGTTTTAAGCATGCACATGCATCTTTTGGTAGACGCGGATGAAGTTTTCTGCAAAACCACAAGATGTGCATGCAAATGGTGCTTTTTGCAGAACGCGCACGTGGATTTCTACCAAACGACGTGCTAAGCATGCCGATGCTGCTCTTTTTAGCACCCGCGCACGGATTTGTGCGAAAACGCGTTTTAAGCATGCACATGCATCTTTTGGTAGACGCGGATGAAGTTTTCTGCAAAACCACAAGATGTGCATGCAAATGGTGCTTTTTGCAGAACGCGCACGTGGATTTCTACCAAACGACGTGCTAAGCATGCCGATGGTGCTCTTTTTAGCACCCGCGCACGCATTTGTGCGAAAACGCGTTTTAAGCATGCACATGCATCTTTTGGCAGACGCGGATGAAGTTTTCTGCAAAACCACAAGATGTGCATGCAAATGGTGCTTTTTGCAGAACGCGCACGTGGATTTCTACCAAACGACGTGCTAAGCATGCCGATGCTGCTCTTTTTAGCACCCGCGCACGCATTTGTGCGAAAACGCGTTTTAAGCATGCACATGCATCTTTTGGTAGACGCGGATGAAGTTTTCTGCAAAACCACAAGATGTGCATGCAAATGGTGCTTTTGGCAGAACGCGCACGTGGATTTCTACCAAACGACGTGCTAAGCATGCCGATGCTGCTCTTTTTAGCACCCGCGCACGCATTTGTGCGAAAACGCGTTTTAAGCATGCACATGCATCTTTTGGTAGACGCGGATGAAGTTTTCTGCAAAACCACAAGATGTGCATGCAAATGGTGCTTTTTGCAGAACGCGCACGTGGATTTCTACCAAACGACGTGCTAAGCATGCCGATGCTGCTCTTTTTAGCACCCGCGCACGCATTTGTGCGAAAACGCGTTTTAAGCATGCACATGCATCTTTTGGTAGACGCGGATGAAGTTTTCTGCAAAACCACAAGATGTGCATGCAAATGGTGCTTTTTGCAGAACGCACACGTGGATGTCTACCAAACGACGTGCTAAGCATGCCGATGCTGCTCTTTTTAGCACCCGCGCACGCATTTGTGCGAAAACGCGTTTTAAGCATGCACATGCATCTTTTGGTAGACGCGGATGAAGTTTTCTGCAAAACCACAAGATGTGCATGCAAATGGTGCTTTTGGCAGAACGCGCACGTGGATGTCTATCAAACGACGTGCTAAGCATGCCGATGCTGCTCTTTTTAGCACCCGCGCACGCATTTGTGCGAAAACGCGTTTTAAGCATGCACATGCATCTTTTGGTAGACGCGGATGAAGTTTTCTGCAAAACCACAAGATGTGCATGCAAATGGTGCTTTTTGCAGAACGCGCTCGTGGATTTCTACCAAACGACGTGCAAAGCATGCCGATGCTGCTCTTTTTAGCACCCGCGCACGCATTTGTGCGAAAACGCGTTTTAAGCATGCACATGCATCTTTTGGTAGACGCGGATGAAGTTTTCTGCAAAACCACAAGATGTGCATGCAAATGGTCCTTTTTGCAGAACGCGCACGTGGATTTCTACCAAACGACGTGCTAAGCATGCCGATGCTGCCATTTTTAGCACCCGCGCACGGATTTGTGCGAAAACGCGTTTTAAGCATGCACATGCATCTTTTGGTAGACGCGGATGAAGTTTTCTGCAAAACCACAAGATGTGCATGCAAATGGTGCTTTTGGCAGAACGCGCACGTGGATTTCTACCAAACGACGTGCTAAGCATGCCGATGCTGCTCTTTTTAGCACCCGCGCACGCATTTGTGCGAAAATGCGTTTTAAGGATGCACATGCATCTTTTGGTAGACGCGGATGAAGTTTTCTGCAAAACCACAAGATGTGCATGCAAATGGTGCTTTTTGCAGAACGCGCACGTGGATTTCTACCAAACGACGTGCTAAGCATGCCGATGCTGCTCTTTTTAGCACCCGCGCACGGATTTGTGCGAAAACGCGTTTTAAGCATGCACATGCATCTTTTGGTAGACGCGGATGAAGTTTTCTGCAAAACCACAAGATGTGCATGCAAATGGTGCTTTTTGCAGAACGCGCACGTGGATTTCTACCAAACGACGTGCTAAGCATGCCGATGCTGCTCTTTTTAGCACCCGCGCATGCATTTGTGCGAAAACGCGTTTTAAGCATGCACATGCATCTTTTGGTAGACGCGGATGAAGTTTTCTGCAAAACCACAAGATGTGCATGCAAATGGTGCTTTTTGCAGAACGCGCACGTGGATTTCTACCAAACGACGTGCTAAGCATGCCGATGCTGCTCTTTTTAGCACCCGCGCACGCATTTGTGCGAAAACGCGTTTTAAGCATGCACATGCATCTTTTGGTAGACGCGGATGAAGTTTTCTGCAAAACCACAAGATGTGCATGCAAATGGTGCTTTTTGCAGAACGCGCTCGTGGATTTCTACCAAACGACGTGCTAAGCATGCCGATGCTGCTCTTTTTAGCACTCGCGCACGCATTTGTGCGAAAACGCGTTTTAAGCATGCACATGCATCTTTTGGTAGACGCGGATGAAGTTTTCTGCAAAACCACAAGATGTGCATGCAAATGGTTCTTTTTGCAGAACGCGCACGTGGATTTCTACCAAACGACGTGCTAAGCATGCCGATGCTGCTCTTTTTAGCACCCGCGCACGGATTTGTGCGAAAACGCGTTTTAAGCATGCACATGCATCTTTTGGTAGACGCGGATGAAGTTTTCTGCAAAACCACAAGATGTGCATGCAAATGGTGCTTTTTGCAGAACGCGCACGTGGATTTCTACCAAACGACGTGCTAAGCATGCCGATGCTGCTCTTTTTAGCACCCGCGCACGCATTTGTGCGAAAACGCGTTTTAAGCATGCACATGTATCTTTTGGTAGACGCGGATGAAGTTTTCTGCAAAACCACAAGATGTGCATGCAAATGGTGCTTTTGGCAGAACGCGCACGTGGATTTCTACCAAACGACGTGCTAAGCATGCCGATGCTGCTCTTTTTAGCACCCGCGCACGGATTTGTGCGAAAACGCGTTTTAAGCATGCACATGCATCTTTTGGTAGACGCGGATGAAGTTTTCTGCAAAACCACAAGATGTGCATGCAAATGGTGCTTTTTGCAGAACGCGCACGTGGGTTTCTACCAAACGACGTGCTAAGCATGCCGATGCTGCTCTTTTTAGCACCCGCACACGCATTTGTGCGAAAACGCGTTTTAAGCATGCACATGCATCTTTTGGTAGACGCGGATGAAGTTTTCTGCAAAACCACAAGATGTGCATGCAAATGGTGCTTTTTGCAGAACGCGCACGTGGATTTCTACCAAACGACGTGCTAAGCATGCCGATGCTGTTCTTTTTAGCACCCGCGCATGCATTTGTGCGAAAACGCGTTTTAAGCATGCACATGCATCTTTTGGTAGACGCGGATGAAGTTTTCTGCAAAACCACAAGATGTGCATGCAAATGGTGCTTTTTGCAGAACGCGCACGTGGATTTCTACCAAACGACGTGCTAAGCATGCCGATGCTGCTCTTTTTAGCACCCGCGCACGGATTTCTGCGAAAACGCGTTTTAAGCATGCACATGCATCTTTTGGTAGACGCGGATGAAGTTTTCTGCAAAACCACAAGATGTGCATGCAAATGGTGCTTTTGGCAGAACGCGCACGTGGATTTCTACCAAACGACGTGCTAAGCATGCCGATGCTGCTCTTTTTAGCACCCGCGCACGCATTTGTGCGAAAACGCGTTTTAAGCATGCACATGCATCTTTTGGTAGACGCGGATGAAGTTTTCTGCAAAACCACAAGATGTGCATGCAAATGGTGCTTTTTGCAGAACGCGCACGTGGATTTCTACCAAACGACGTGCTAAGCATGCCGATGCTGCTCTTTTTAGCAATCGCGCACGCATTTGTGCGAAAACGCGTTTTAAGCATGCACATGCATCTTTTGGTAGACGCGGATGAAGTTTTCTGCAAAACCACAAGATGTGCATGCAAATGGTGCTTTTTGCAGAACGCGCACGTGGATTTCTACCAAACGACGTGCTAAGCATGCCGATGCTGCTCTTTTTAGCACCCGCGCACGGATTTGTGCGAAAACGCGTTTTAAGCATGCACATGCATCTTTTGGTAGACGCGGATGAAGTTTTCTGCAAAACCACAAGATGTGCATGCAAACGGTGCTTTTGGCAGAACGCGCACGTGGATTTCTACCAAACGACGTGCTAAGCATGCCGATGCTGCTCTTTTTAGCACCCGCGCACGCATTTGTGCGAAAACGCGTTTTATGCATGCACATGCATCTTTTGGTAGAAGCGGATGAAGTTTTCTGCAAAACCACAAGATGTGCATGCAAATGGTGCTTTTTGCAGAACGCGCTCGTGGATTTCTACCAAACGACGTGCTAAGCATGCCGATGCTGCTCTTTTTAGCACCCGCGCACGCATTTGTACGAAAACGCGTTTTAAGCATGCACATGCATCTTTTGGTAGACGCGGATGAAGTTTTCTGCAAAACCACAAGATGTGCATGCAAATGGTGCTTTTTGCAGAACGCGCACGTGGATTTCTACCAAACGACGTGCTAAGCATGCCGATGCTGCTCTTTTTAGCACCCGCGCACGGATTTGTGCGAAAACGCGTTTTAAGCATGCACATGCATCTTTTGGTAGACGCGGATGAAGTTTTCTGCAAAACCACAACATGTGCATGCAAATGGTGCTTTTGGCAGAACGCGCACGTGGATTTCTACCAAACGACGTGCTAAGCATGCCGATGCTGCTCTTTTTAGCACCCGCGCACGCATTTGTGCGAAAACGCGTTTTAAGCATGCACATGCATCTTTTGGTAGACGCGGATGAAGTTTTCTGCAAAACCACAAGATGTGCATGCAAATGGTGCTTTTTGCAGAACGCGCACGTGGATTTCTACCAAACGACGTGCTAAGCATGCCGATGCTGCTCTTTTTAGCACCCGCGCACGCATTTGTGCGAAAACGCGTTTTAAGCATGCACATGCATCTTTTGGTAGACGCGGATGAAGTTTTCTGCAAAACCACAAGATGTGCATGCAAATGGTGCTTTTTGCAGAACGCGCACGTGGATTTCTACCAAACGACGTGCTAAGCATGCCGATGCTGCTCTTTTTAGCACCCGCGCACGCATTTGTGCGAAAACGCGTTTTAAGCATGCACATGTATCTTTTGGTAGACGCGGATGAAGTTTTCTGCAAAACCACAAGATGTGCATGCAAATGGTGCTTTTGGCAGAACGCGCACGTGGATGTCTATCAAACGACGTGCTAAGCATGCCGATGCTGCTCTTTTTAGCACCCGCGCACGCATTTGTGCGAAAACGCGTTTTAAGCATGCACATGCATCTTTTGGTAGACGCGGATGAAGTTTTCTGCAAAACCACAAGATGTGCATGCAAATGGTGCTTTTTGCAGAACGCGCTCGTGGATTTCTACCAAACGACGTGCAAAGCATGCCGATGCTGCTCTTTTTAGCACCCGCGCACGCATTTGTGCGAAAACGCGTTTTAAGCATGCACATGCATCTTTTGGTAGACGCGGATGAAGTTTTCTGCAAAACCACAAGATGTGCATGCAAATGGTCCTTTTTGCAGAACGCGCACGTGGATTTCTACCAAACGACGTGCTAAGCATGCCGATGCTGCCATTTTTAGCACCCGCGCACGGATTTGTGCGAAAACGCGTTTTAAGCATGCACATGCATCTTTTGGTAGACGCGGATGAAGTTTTCTGCAAAACCACAAGATGTGCATGCAAATGGTGCTTTTGGCAGAACGCGCACGTGGATTTCTACCAAACGACGTGCTAAGCATGCCGATGCTGCTTATTTTAGCACCCGCGCACGCATTTGTGCGAAAACGCGTTTTAAGCATGCACATGCATCTTTTGGTAGACGCGGATGAAGTTTTCTGCAAAACCACAAGATGTGCATGCAAATGGTGCTTTTTGCAGAACGCGCTCGTGGATTTCTACCAAACGACGTGCTAAGCATGCCGATGCTGCTCTTTTCAGCACCCGCGCACGCATTTGTGCGAAAACGCGTTTTAAGCATGCACATGCATCTTTTGGTAGACGCGGATGAAGTTTTCTGCAAAACCACAAGATGTGCATGCAAATGGTGCTTTTTGCAGAACGCGCACGTGGATTTCTACCAAACGACGTGCTAAGCATGCCGATGCTGCTCTTTTTAGCACCCGCGCACGGATTTGTGCGAAAACGCGTTTTAAGCATGCACATGCATCTTTTGGTAGACGCGGATGAAGTTTTCTGCAAAACCACAAGATGTGCATGCAAATGGTGCTTTTTGCAGAACGCGCACGTGGATTTCTACCAAACGACGTGCTAAGCATGCCGATGGTGCTCTTTTTAGCACCCGCGCACGCATTTGTGCGAAAACGCGTTTTAAGCATGCACATGCATCTTTTGGCAGACGCGGATGAAGTTTTCTGCAAAACCACAAGATGTGCATGCAAATGGTGCTTTTTGCAGAACGCGCACGTGGATTTCTACCAAACGACGTGCTAAGCATGCCGATGCTGCTCTTTTTAGCACCCGCGCACGCATTTGTGCGAAAACGCGTTTTAAGCATGCACATGCATCTTTTGGTAGACGCGGATGAAGTTTTCTGCAAAACCACAAGATGTGCATGCAAATGGTGCTTTTGGCAGAACGCGCACGTGGATTTCTACCAAACGACGTGCTAAGCATGCCGATGCTGCTCTTTTTAGCACCCGCGCACGCATTTGTGCGAAAACGCGTTTTAAGCATGCACATGCATCTTTTGGTAGACGCGGATGAAGTTTTCTGCAAAACCACAAGATGTGCATGCAAATGGTGCTTTTTGCAGAACGCGCACGTGGATTTCTACCAAACGACGTGCTAAGCATGCCGATGCTGCTCTTTTTAGCACCCGCGCACGCATTTGTGCGAAAACGCGTTTTAAGCATGCACATGCATCTTTTGGTAGACGCGGATGAAGTTTTCTGCAAAACCACAAGATGTGCATGCAAATGGTGCTTTTTGCAGAACGCACACGTGGATGTCTACCAAACGACGTGCTAAGCATGCCGATGCTGCTCTTTTTAGCACCCGCGCACGCATTTGTGCGAAAACGCGTTTTAAGCATGCACATGCATCTTTTGGTAGACGCGGATGAAGTTTTCTGCAAAACCACAAGATGTGCATGCAAATAGTGCTTTTGGCAGAACGCGCACGTGGATGTCTATCAAACGACGTGCTAAGCATGCCGATGCTGCTCTTTTTAGCACCCGCGCACGCATTTGTGCGAAAACGCGTTTTAAGCATGCACATGCATCTTTTGGTAGACGCGGATGAAGTTTTCTGCAAAACCACAAGATGTGCATGCAAATGGTGCTTTTTGCAGAACGCGCTCGTGGATTTCTACCAAACGACGTGCAAAGCATGCCGATGCTGCTCTTTTTAGCACCCGCGCACGCATTTGTGCGAAAACGCGTTTTAAGCATGCACATGCATCTTTTGGTAGACGCGGATGAAGTTTTCTGCAAAACCACAAGATGTGCATGCAAATGGTCCTTTTTGCAGAACGCGCACGTGGATTTCTACCAAACGACGTGCTAAGCATGCCGATGCTGCCATTTTTAGCACCCGCGCACGGATTTGTGCGAAAACGCGTTTTAAGCATGCACATGCATCTTTTGGTAGACGCGGATGAAGTTTTCTGCAAAACCACAAGATGTGCATGCAAATGGTGCTTTTGGCAGAACGCGCACGTGGATTTCTACCAAACGACGTGCTAAGCATGCCGATGCTGCTCTTTTTAGCACCCGCGCACGCATTTGTGCGAAAACGCGTTTTAAGGATGCACATGCATCTTTTGGTAGACGCGGATGAAGTTTTCTGCAAAACCACAAGATGTGCATGCAAATGGTGCTTTTTGCAGAACGCGCACGTGGATTTCTACCAAACGACGTGCTAAGCATGCCGATGCTGCTCTTTTTAGCACCCGCGCACGGATTTGTGCGAAAACGCGTTTTAAGCATGCACATGCATCTTTTGGTAGACGCGGATGAAGTTTTCTGCAAAACCACAAGATGTGCATGCAAATGGTGCTTTTTGCAGAACGCGCACGTGGATTTCTACCAAACGACGTGCTAAGCATGCCGATGCTGCTCTTTTTAGCACCCGCGCATGCATTTGTGCGAAAACGCGTTTTAAGCATGCACATGCATCTTTTGGTAGACGCGGATGAAGTTTTCTGCAAAACCACAAGATGTGCATGCAAATGGTGCTTTTTGCAGAACGCGCACGTGGATTTCTACCAAACGACGTGCTAAGCATGCCGATGCTGCTCTTTTTAGCACCCGCGCACGCATTTGTGCGAAAACGCGTTTTAAGCATGCACATGCATCTTTTGGTAGACGCGGATGAAGTTTTCTGCAAAACCACAAGATGTGCATGCAAATGGTGCTTTTTGCAGAACGCGCTCGTGGATTTCTACCAAACGACGTGCTAAGCATGCCGATGCTGCTCTTTTTAGCACTCGCGCACGCATTTGTGCGAAAACGCGTTTTAAGCATGCACATGCATCTTTTGGTAGACGCGGATGAAGTTTTCTGCAAAACCACAAGATGTGCATGCAAATGGTTCTTTTTGCAGAACGCGCACGTGGATTTCTACCAAACGACGTGCTAAGCATGCCGATGCTGCTCTTTTTAGCACCCGCGCACGGATTTGTGCGAAAACGCGTTTTAAGCATGCACATGCATCTTTTGGTAGACGCGGATGAAGTTTTCTGCAAAACCACAAGATGTGCATGCAAATGGTGCTTTTTGCAGAACGCGCACGTGGATTTCTACCAAACGACGTGCTAAGCATGCCGATGCTGCTCTTTTTAGCACCCGCGCACGCATTTGTGCGAAAACGCGTTTTAAGCATGCACATGTATCTTTTGGTAGACGCGGATGAAGTTTTCTGCAAAACCACAAGATGTGCATGCAAATGGTGCTTTTGGCAGAACGCGCACGTGGATTTCTACCAAACGACGTGCTAAGCATGCCGATGCTGCTCTTTTTAGCACCCGCGCACGGATTTGTGCGAAAACGCGTTTTAAGCATGCACATGCATCTTTTGGTAGACGCGGATGAAGTTTTCTGCAAAACCACAAGATGTGCATGCAAATGGTGCTTTTTGCAGAACGCGCACGTGGGTTTCTACCAAACGACGTGCTAAGCATGCCGATGCTGCTCGTTTTAGCACCCGCACACGCATTTGTGCGAAAACGCGTTTTAAGCATGCACATGCATCTTTTGGTAGACGCGGATGAAGTTTTCTGCAAAACCACAAGATGTGCATGCAAATGGTGCTTTTTGCAGAACGCGCACGTGGATTTCTACCAAACGACGTGCTAAGCATGCCGATGCTGCTCTTTTTAGCACCCGCGCATGCATTTGTGCGAAAACGCGTTTTAAGCATGCACATGCATCTTTTGGTAGACGCGGATGAAGTTTTCTGCAAAACCACAAGATGTGCATGCAAATGGTGCTTTTTGCAGAACGCGCACGTGGATTTCTACCAAACGACGTGCTAAGCATGCCGATGCTGCTCTTTTTAGCACCCGCGCACGGATTTCTGCGAAAACGCGTTTTAAGCATGCACATGCATCTTTTGGTAGACGCGGATGAAGTTTTCTGCAAAACCACAAGATGTGCATGCAAATGGTGCTTTTGGCAGAACGCGCACGTGGATTTCTACCAAACGACGTGCTAAGCATGCCGATGCTGCTCTTTTTAGCACCCGCGCACGCATTTGTGCGAAAACGCGTTTTAAGCATGCACATGCATCTTTTGGTAGACGCGGATGAAGTTTTCTGCAAAACCACAAGATGTGCATGCAAATGGTGCTTTTTGCAGAACGCGCACGTGGATTTCTACCAAACGACGTGCTAAGCATGCCGATGCTGCTCTTTTTAGCACCCGCGCACGGATTTGTGCGAAAACGCGTTTTAAGCATGCACATGCATCTTTTGGTAGACGCGGATGAAGTTTTCTGCAAAACCACAAGATGTGCATGCAAATGGTGCTTTTGGCAGAACGCGCACGTGGATTTCTACCAAACGACGTGCTAAGCATGCCGATGCTGCTCTTTTTAGCACCCGCGCACGCATTTGTGCGAAAACGCGTTTTAAGCATGCACGTGCATCTTTTGGTAGACGCGGATGAAGTTTTCTGCAAAACCACAAGATGTGCATGCAAATGGTGCTTTTTGCAGAACGCGCTCGTGGATTTCTACCAAACGACGTGCTAAGCATGCCGATGCTGCTCTTTTTAGCACCCGCGCACGAATTTGTGCGAAAACGCGTTTTAAGCATGCACATGCATCTTTTGGTAGACGCGGATGAAGTTTTCTGCAAAACCACAAGACGTGCATGCAAATGGTGCTTTTTGCAGAACGCGCACGTGGATTTCTACCAAACGACCTGCTAAGCATGCCGATGCTGCTCTTTTTAGCACCCGCGCACGGATTTATGCGAAAACGCGTTTTAAGCATGCACATGCATCTTTTGGTAGACGCGGATGAAGTTTTCTGCAAAACCACAAGATGTGCATGCAAATGGTGCTTTTTGCAGAACGCGCACGTGGATTTCTACCAAACGACGTGCTAAGCATGCCGATGCTGCTCTTTTTAGCACCCGCGCACGGATTTGTGCGAAAACGCGTTTTAAGCATGCACATGCATCTTTTGGTAGACGCGGATGAAGTTTTCTGCAAAACCACAAGATGTGCATGCAAACGGTGCTTTTGGCAGAACGCGCACGTGGATTTCTACCAAACGACGTGCTAAGCATGCCGATGCTGCTCTTTTTAGCACCCGCGCACGCATTTGTGCGAAAACGCGTTTTATGCATGCACATGCATCTTTTGGTAGAAGCGGATGAAGTTTTCTGCAAAACCACAAGATGTGCATGCAAATGGTGCTTTTTGCAGAACGCGCTCGTGGATTTCTACCAAACGACGTGCTAAGCATGCCGATGCTGCTCTTTTTAGCACCCGCGCACGCATTTGTACGAAAACGCGTTTTAAGCATGCACATGCATCTTTTGGTAGACGCGGATGAAGTTTTCTGCAAAACCACAAGATGTGCATGCAAATGGTGCTTTTTGCAGAACGCGCACGTGGATTTCTACCAAACGACGTGCTAAGCATGCCGATGCTGCTCTTTTTAGCACCCGCGCACGGATTTGTGCGAAAACGCGTTTTAAGCATGCACATGCATCTTTTGGTAGACGCGGATGAAGTTTTCTGCAAAACCACAACATGTGCATGCAAATGGTGCTTTTGGCAGAACGCGCACGTGGATTTCTACCAAACGACGTGCTAAGCATGCCGATGCTGCTCTTTTTAGCACCCGCGCACGCATTTGTGCGAAAACGCGTTTTAAGCATGCACATGCATCTTTTGGTAGACGCGGATGAAGTTTTCTGCAAAACCACAAGATGTGCATGCAAATGGTGCTTTTTGCAGAACGCGCACGTGGATTTCTACCAAACGACGTGCTAAGCATGCCGATGCTGCTCTTTTTAGCACCCGCGCACGCATTTGTGCGAAAACGCGTTTTAAGCATGCACATGCATCTTTTGGTAGACGCGGATGAAGTTTTCTGCAAAACCACAAGATGTGCATGCAAATGGTGCTTTTTGCAGAACGCGCACGTGGATTTCTACCAAACGACGTGCTAAGCATGCCGATGCTGCTCTTTTTAGCACCCGCGCACGCATTTGTGCGAAAACGCGTTTTAAGCATGCACATGTATCTTTTGGTAGACGCGGATGAAGTTTTCTGCAAAACCACAAGATGTGCATGCAAATGGTGCTTTTGGCAGAACGCGCACGTGGATGTCTATCAAACGACGTGCTAAGCATGCCGATGCTGCTCTTTTTAGCACCCGCGCACGCATTTGTGCGAAAACGCGTTTTAAGCATGCACATGCATCTTTTGGTAGACGCGGATGAAGTTTTCTGCAAAAACCACAAGATGTACATGCAAATGGTGCTTTTTGCAGAACGCGCTCGTGGATTTCTACCAAACGACGTGCAAAGCATGCCGATGCTGCTCTTTTTAGCACCCGCGCACGCATTTGTGCGAAAACGCGTTTTAAGCATGCACATGCATCTTTTGGTAGACGCGGATGAAGTTTTCTGCAAAACCACAAGATGTGCATGCAAATGGTCCTTTTTGCAGAACGCGCACGTGGATTTCTACCAAACGACGTGCTAAGCATGCCGATGCTGCCATTTTTAGCACCCGCGCACGGATTTGTGCGAAAACGCGTTTTAAGCATGCACATGCATCTTTTGGTAGACGCGGATGAAGTTTTCTGCAAAACCACAAGATGTGCATGCAAATGGTGCTTTTGGCAGAACGCGCACGTGGATTTCTACCAAACGACGTGCTAAGCATGCCGATGCTGCTTATTTTAGCACCCGCGCACGCATTTGTGCGAAAACGCGTTTTAAGCATGCACATGCATCTTTTGGTAGACGCGGATGAAGTTTTCTGCAAAACCACAAGATGTGCATGCAAATGGTGCTTTTTGCAGAACGCGCTCGTGGATTTCTACCAAACGACGTGCTAAGCATGCCGATGCTGCTCTTTTCAGCACCCGCGCACGCATTTGTGCGAAAACGCGTTTTAAGCATGCACATGCATCTTTTGGTAGACGCGGATGAAGTTTTCTGCAAAACCACAAGATGTGCATGCAAATGGTGCTTTTTGCAGAACGCGCACGTGGATTTCTACCAAACGACGTGCTAAGCATGCCGATGCTGCTCTTTTTAGCACCCGCGCACGGATTTGTGCGAAAACGCGTTTTAAGCATGCACATGCATCTTTTGGTAGACGCGGATGAAGTTTTCTGCAAAACCACAAGATGTGCATGCAAATGGTGCTTTTTGCAGAACGCGCACGTGGATTTCTACCAAACGACGTGCTAAGCATGCCGATGGTGCTCTTTTTAGCACCCGCGCACGCATTTGTGCGAAAACGCGTTTTAAGCATGCACATGCATCTTTTGGCAGACGCGGATGAAGTTTTCTGCAAAACCACAAGATGTGCATGCAAATGGTGCTTTTTGCAGAACGCGCACGTGGATTTCTACCAAACGACGTGCTAAGCATGCCGATGCTGCCATTTTTAGCACCCGCGCACGGATTTGTGCGAAAAACGCGTTTTAAGCATGCACATGCATCTTTTGGTAGACGCGGATGAAGTTTTCTGCAAAACCACAAGATGTGCATGCAAATGGTGCTTTTGGCAGAACGCGCACGTGGATTTCTACCAAACGACGTGCTAAGCATGCCGATGCTGCTTATTTTAGCACCCGCGCACGCATTTGTGCGAAAACGCGTTTTAAGCATGCACATGCATCTTTTGGTAGACGCGGATGAAGTTTTCTGCAAAACCACAAGATGTGCATGCAAATGGTGCTTTTTGCAGAACGCGCACGTGGATTTCTACCAAACGACGTGCTAAGCATGCCGATGCTGCTCTTTTTAGCACCCGCGCACGGATTTCTGCGAAAACGCGTTTTAAGCATGCACATGCATCTTTTGGTAGACGCGGATGAAGTTTTCTGCAAAACCACAAGATGTGCATGCAAATGGTGCTTTTGGCAGAACGCGCACGTGGATTTCTACCAAACGACGTGCTAAGCATGCCGATGCTGCTCTTTTTAGCACCCGCGCACGCATTTGTGCGAAAACGCGTTTTAAGCATGCACATGCATCTTTTGGTAGACGCGGATGAAGTTTTCTGCAAAACCACAAGATGTGCATGCAAATGGTGCTTTTTGCAGAACGCGCACGTGGATTTCTACCAAACGACGTGCTAAGCATGCCGATGCTGCTCTTTTTAGCAATCGCGCACGCATTTGTGCGAAAACGCGTTTTAAGCATGCACATGCATCTTTTGGTAGACGCGGATGAAGTTTTCTGCAAAACCACAAGATGTGCATGCAAATGGTGCTTTTTGCAGAACGCGCACGTGGATTTCTACCAAACGACGTGCTAAGCATGCCGATGGTGCTCTTTTTAGCACCCGCGCACGCATTTGTGCGAAAACGCGTTTTAAGCATGCACATGCATCTTTTGGTAGACGCGGATGAAGTTTTCTGCAAAACCACAAGATGTGCATGCAAATGGTGCTTTTTGCAGAACGCGCTCGTGGATTTCTACCAAACGACGTGCTAAGCATGCCGATGCTGCTCTTTTTAGCACCCGCGCACGCATTTGTGCGAAAACGCGTTTTAAGCATGCACATGCATCTTTTGGTAGACGCGGATGAAGTTTTCTGCAAAACCACAACATGTGCATGCAAATGGTGCTTTTGGCAGAACGCGCACGTGGATTTCTACCAAACGACGTGCTAAGCATGCCGATGCTGCTCTTTTTAGCACCCGCGCACGCATTTGTGCGAAAACGCGTTTTAAGCATGCACATGCATCTTTTGGTAGACGCGGATGAAGTTTTCTGCAAAACCACAAGATGTGCATGCAAATGGTGCTTTTTGCAGAACGCGCACGTGGATTTCTACCAAACGACGTGCTAAGCATGCCGATGCTGCTCTTTTTAGCACCCGCGCACGCATTTGTGCGAAAACGCGTTTTAAGCATGCACATGCATCTTTTGGTAGACGCGGATGAAGTTTTCTGCAAAACCACAAGATGTGCATGCAAATGGTGCTTTTTGCAGAACGCGCACGTGGATTTCTACCAAACGACGGGCTAAGCATGCCGATGCTGCTCTTTTTAGCACCCGCGCACGGATTTGTGCGAAAACGCGTTTTAAGCATGCACATGCATCTTTTGGTAGACGCAGATGAAGTTTTCTGCAAAACCACAAGATGTGCATGCAAATGGTGCTTTTGGCAGAACGCGCACGTGGATTTCTACCAAACGACGTGCTAAGCATGCCGATGCTGCTCTTTTTAGCACCCGCGCACGCATTTGTGCGAAAACGCGTTTTAAGCATGCACATGCATCTTTTGGTAGACGCGGATGAAGTTTTCTGCAAAACCACAAGATGTGCATGCAAATGGTGCTTTTTGCAGAACGCGCTCGTGGATTTCTACCAAACGACGTGCTAAGCATGCCGATGCTGCTCTTTTTAGCACCCGCGCACGCATTTGTGCGAAAACGCGTTTTAAGCATGCACATGCATCTTTTGGTAGACGCGGATGAAGTTTTCTGCAAAACCACAAGATGTGCATGCAAATGGTGCTTTTTGCAGAACGCGCACGTGGATTTCTACCAAACGACGTGCTAAGCATGCCGATGCTGCTCTTTTTAGCACCCGCGCACGGATTTGTGCGAAAACGCGTTTTAAGCATGCACATGCATCTTTTGGTAGACGCGGATGAAGTTTTCTGCAAAACCACAAGATGTGCATGCAAATGGTGCTTTTGGCAGAACGCGCACGTGGATTTCTACCAAACGACGTGCTAAGCATGGCCGATGCTGCTCTTTTTAGCACCCGCGCACGCATTTGTGCGAAAACGCGTTTTAAGCATGCACGTGCATCTTTTGGTAGACGCGGATGAAGTTTTCTGCAAACCACAAGATGTGCATGCAAATGGTGCTTTTTGCAGAACGCGCTCGTGGATTTCTACCAAACGACGTGCTAAGCATGCCGATGCTGCTCTTTTTAGCACCCGCGCACGAATTTGTGCGAAAAACGCGTTTTAAGCATGCACATGCATCTTTTGGTAGACGCGGATGAAGTTTTCTGCAAAACCACAAGACGTGCATGCAAATGGTGCTTTTTGCAGAACGCGCACGTGGATTTCTACCAAACGACCTGCTAAGCATGCCGATGCTGCTCTTTTTAGCACCCGCGCACGGATTTATGCGAAAACGCGTTTTAAAGCATGCACATGCATCTTTTGGTAGACGCGGATGAAGTTTTCTGCAAAACCACAAGATGTGCATGCAAATGGTGCTTTTTGCAGAACGCGCACGTGGATTTCTACCAAACGACGTGCTAAGCATGCCGATGCTGCTCTTTTTAGCACCCGCGCACGGATTTGTGCGAAAACGCGTTTTAAGCATGCACATGCATCTTTTGGTAGACGCGGATGAAGTTTTCTGCAAAACCACAAGATGTGCATGCAAACGGTGCTTTTGGCAGAACGCGCACGTGGATTTCTACCAAACGACGTGCTAAGCATGCCGATGCTGCTCTTTTTAGCACCCGCGCACGCATTTGTGCGAAAACGCGTTTTATGCATGCACATGCATCTTTTGGTAGAAGCGGATGAAGTTTTCTGCAAAACCACAAGATGTGCATGCAAATGGTGCTTTTGCAGAACGCGCTCGTGGATTTCTACCAAACGACGTGCTAAGCATGCCGATGCTGCTCTTTTTAGCACCCGCGCACGCATTTGTACGAAAACGCGTTTTAAGCATGCACATGCATCTTTTGGTAGACGCGGATGAAGTTTTCTGCAAAACCACAAGATGTGCATGCAAATGGTGCTTTTTGCAGAACGCGCACGTGGATTTCTACCAAACGACGTGCTAAGCATGCCGATGCTGCTCTTTTTAGCACCCGCGCACGGATTTGTGCGAAAACGCGTTTTAAGCATGCACATGCATCTTTTGGTAGACGCGGATGAAGTTTTCTGCAAAACCACAACATGTGCATGCAAATGGTGCTTTTGGCAGAACGCGCACGTGGATTTCTACCAAACGACGTGCTAAGCATGCCGATGCTGCTCTTTTTAGCACCCGCGCACGCATTTGTGCGAAAACGCGTTTTAAGCATGCACATGCATCATCTGTCTCGCGTGTG
>NW_027315157.1:0-62841 GCF_023375885.2 Dermacentor andersoni | reverse complement strand
TGTGCATGCAAATGGTGCTTTTCGCAGAACGCGCACGTGGATTTCTACCAAACAACGTGCTAAGCATGCCGATGCTGCTCTTTTTAGCACCCGCGCACGGATTCGTGCGAAAACGCGTTTTAAGCATGCACATGCATCTTTTGGTAGACGAGATTGAAGTTTTCTGCAAAACCACAAGATGTGCATGCAAATGGTGCTTTTTCGCAGAACGCGCACGTGGATTTCTACCAAACAACGTGCTAAGCATGCCGATGCTGCTCTTTTTAGCACCCGCGCACGGATTCGTGCGAAAACGCGTTTTAAGCATGCACATGCATCTTTTGGTAGACGAGATTGAAGTTTTCTGCAAAACCACAAGATGTGCATGCAAATGGTGCTTTTCGCAGAACGCGCACGTGGATTTCTACCAAACAACGTGCTAAGCATGCCGATGCTGCTCTTTTTAGCACCCGCGCACGGAATCGTGCGAAAACGCGTTTTATGCATGCACATGCATCTTTTGGTAGACGAGATTGAAGTTTTCTGCAAAACCACAAGATGTGCATGTAAATGGTGCTTTTCGCAGAACGCCCACGTGGATTTCTACCAAACAACGTGCTAAGCATGCCGATGCTGCTCTTTTTAGCACCCGCGCACGGATTTGTGCGAAAACGCGTTTTAAGCATGCACATGCATCTTTTGGTAGACGAGATTGAAGTTTTCTGTAAAACCACAAGATGTGCATGCAAATGGTGCTTTTCGCAGAACGCGCACGTGGATTTCTACCAAACAACGTGCTAAGCATGCCGATGCTGCTCTTTTTAGCACCCGCGCACGGATTCGTGCGAAAACGCGTTTTAAGCATGCACATGCATCTTTTGGTAGACGAGATTGAAGTTTTCTGCAAAACCACAAGATGTGCATGCAAATGGTGCTTTTGGCAGAAAGCGCACGTGGATTTCTACCAAACGACGTGCTAAGCATGCCGATGCTGCTCTTTTTAGCACCCGCGCACGGATTCGCGCGAAAACGCGTTTTAAGCATGCACATGCATCTTTTGGTAGACGAGATTGAAGTTTTCTGCAAAACCACAAGATGTGCATGCAAATGGTGCTTTTCGCAGAACGCGCACGTGGATTTCTACCAAACAACGTGCTAAGCATGCCGATGCTGCTCTTTTTAGCACCCGCGCACGGATTCGTGCGAAAACGCGTTTTAAGCATGCACATGCATCTTTTGGTAGACGAGATTGAAGTTTTCTGCAAAACCACAAGATGTGCATGCAAATGGTGCTTTTCGCAGAACGCGCACGTGGATTTCTACCAAACAACGTGCTCAGCATGCCGATGCTGCTCTTTTTAGCACCCGCGCACGGATTCGTGCGAAAACGCGTTTTAAGCATGCACATGCATCTTTTGGTAGACGAGATTGAAGTTTTCTGCAAAACCACAAGATGTGCATGCAAATGGTGCTTTTCGCAGAACGCGCACGTGGATTTCTACCAAACAACGTGCTAAGCATGCCGATGCTGCTCTTTTTAGCACCCGCGCACGGATTCGTGCGAAAACGCGTTTTAAGCATGCACATGCATCTTTTGGTAGACGAGATTGAAGTTTTCTGCAAAACCACAAGATGTGCATGCAAATGGTGCTTTTCGCAGAACGCGCACGTGGATTTCTACCAAACAACGTGCTAAGCATGCCGATGCTGCTCTTTTTAGCACCCGCGCACGGATTCGTGCGGAAAACGCGTTTTTAAGCATGCACATGCATCTTTTGGTAGACGAGATTGAAGTTTTCTGAAAAAACCACAAGATGTGCATGCAAATGGTGCTTTTCGCAGAACGCGCACGTGGATTTCTACCAAACAACGTGCTAAGCATGCCGATGCTGCTCTTTTTAGCACCCGCGCACGGATTCGTGCGAAAACGCGTTTTAAGCATGCACATGCATCTTTTGGTAGACGAGATTGAAGTTTTCTGCAAAACCACAAGATGTGCATGCGAATGGTGCTTTTCGCAGAACGCCCACGTGGATTTCTACCAAACAACGTGCTAAGCATGCCGATGCTGCTCTTTTTAGCACCCGCGCACGGATTTGTGCGAAAACGCGTTTTAAGCATGCACATGCATCTTTTGGTAGACGAGATTGAAGTTTTCTGCAAAACCACAAGATGTGCATGCAAATGGTGCTTTTCGCAGAACGCGCACGTGGATTTCTACCAAACAACGTGCTAAGCATGCCGATGCTGCTCTTTTTAGCACCCGCGCACGGTTCGTGCGAAAACGCGTTTTAAGCATGCACATGCATCTTTTGGTAGACGAGATTGAAGTTTTCTGCAAAACCACAAGATGTGCATGCAAATGGTGCTTTTCGCAGAACGCGCACGTGGATTTCTACCAAACAACGTGCTAAGCATGCCGATGCTGCTCTTTTTAGCACCCGCGCACGGATTCGTGCGAAAACGCGTTTTAAGCATGCACATGCATCTTTTGGTAGACGACATTGAAGTTTTCTGCAAAACCACAAGATGTGCATGCAAATGGTGCTTTTCGCAGAACGCGCACGTGGATTTCTAACAAACAACGTGCTCAGCATGCCGATGCTGCTCTTTTTAGCACCCGCGCACGGATTCGTGCGAAAACGCGTTTTAAGCATGCACATGCATCTTTTGGTAGACGATATTGAAGTTTTCTGCAAAACCACAAGATGTGCATGCAAATGGTGCTTTTGGCAGAACGCGCGCGTGGATTTCTACCAAACGACGTGCTAAGCATGCCGATGCTGCTCTTTTTAGCACCCGCGCACGGATTCGCGCGAAAACGCGTTTTAAGCATGCACATGCATCTTTTGGTAGACGCGGATGAAGTTTTCTGCAAAACCACAAGATGTGCATGCAAATGGTGCTTTTGGCAGAACGCGCACGTGGATTTCTACCAAACGACGTGCTAAGTATGCCGATGCTGCTCTTTTTAGCACCCGCGCACGGATTTGTGCGAAAACGCGTTTTAAGCATGCACATGCATCTTTTGGTAGACGAGATTGAAGTTTTCTGCAAAACCACAAGATGTGCATGCAAATGGTGCTTTTCGCAGAACGCGCACGTGGATTTCTACCAAACAACGTGCTAAGCATGCCGATGCTGCTCTTTTTTGCACCCGCGCACGGATTCGTGCGAAAACGCGTTTTGAGCATGCACATGCATCTTTTGGTAGACGCGGATGAAGTTTTCTGCAAAACCAAAAGATGTGCATGCAAATGGTGCTTTTGGCAGAACGCGCACGTGGATTTCTACGAAACGACGTGCTAAGCATGCCGATGCTGCTCTTTTTAGCACCCGCGCACGGATTCGTGCGAAAAACGCGTTTGAAGCATGCACATGCATCTTTTGGTAGACGCGGATGAAGTTTTCTGCAAAACCACAAGATGTGCATGCAAATGGTGCTTTTGGCAGAACGCGCACGTGGATTTCTACCAAACGACGTGCTAAGCATGCCGATGCTGCTCTTTTTAGCACCCGCGCACGGATTCGCGCGAAAACGCGTTTTAAGCATGCACATGCATCTTTTGGTAGACGCGGATGAAGTTTTCTGCAAAACCACAAGATGTGCATGCAAATGGTGCTTTTGGCAGAACGCGCACGTGGATTTCTACCAAACGACGTGCTAAGCATGCGGATGCTGCTCTTTTTAGCACCCGCGCACGGATTTGTGCGAAAACGCGTTTTAAGCATGCACATGCATCTTTTGGTAGACGAGATTGAAGTTTTCTGCAAAACCACAAGATGTGCATGCAAATGGTGCTTTTCGCAGAACGCGCACGTGGATTTCTACCAAACAACGTGCTAAGCATGCCGATGCTGCTCTTTTTAGCACCCGCGCACGGATTCGTGCGAAAACGCGTTTTAAGCATGCACTTGCATCTTTTGGTAGACGCGGATGAAGTTTTCTGCAAAACCAAAAGATGTGCATGCAAATGGTGCTTTTGGCAGAACGCGCACGTGGATTTCTACCAAACGACGTGCTAAGCATGCCGATGCTGCTCTTTTTAGCACCCGCGCACGGATTCGTGCGAAAACGCGTTTGAAGCATGCACATGCATCTTTTGGTAGACGCGGATGAAGTTTTCTGCAAAACCACAAGATGTGCATGCAAATGGTGCTCTTGGCAGAACGCGCACGTGGATTTCTACCAAACGACGTGCTAAGCATGCCGATGCTGCTCTTTTTAGCACCCGCGCACGGATTTGTGCGGAAAACGCGTTTTAAGCATGCACATGCATCTTTTGGTAGACGAGATTGAAGTTTTCTGCAAAACCACAAGATGTGCATGCAAATGGTGCTTTTCGCAGAACGCGCACGTGGATTTCTACCAAACAACGTGCTAAGCATGCCGATGCTGCTCTTTTTAGCACCCGCGCACGGATTCGTGCGAAAACGCGTTTTAAGCATGCACATGCATCTTTTGGTAGACGAGATTGAAGTTTTCTGCAAAACCACAAGATGTGCATGCAAATGGTGCTTTTCGCAGAACGCGCACGTGGATTTCTACCAAACAACGTGCTAAGCATGCCGATGCTGCTCTTTTTAGCACCCGCGCACGGATTCGTGCGAAAACGCGTTTTAAGCATGCACATGCATCTTTTGGTAGACGAGATTGAAGTTTTCTGCAAAACCACAAGATGTGCATGCAAATGGTGCTTTTCGCAGAACGCGCACGTGGATTTCTACCAAACAACGTGCTAAGCATGCCGATGCTGCTCTTTTTAGCACCCGCGCACGGATTCGTGCGAAAACGCGTTTTATGCATGCACATGCATCTTTTGGTAGACGAGATTGAAGTTTTCTGCAAAACCACAAGATGTGCATGCAAATGGTGCTTTTCGCAGAACGCCCACGTGGATTTCTACCAAACAACGTGCTAAGCATGCCGATGCTGCTCTTTTTAGCACCCGCGCACGGATTTGCGCGAAAACGCGTTTTAAGCATGCACATGCATCTTTTGGTAGACGAGATTGAAGTTTTCTGCAAAACCACAAGATGTGCATGCAAATGGTGCTTTTCGCAGAACGCGCACGTGGATTTCTACCAAACAACGTGCTAAGCATGCCGATGCTGCTCTTTTTAGCACCCGCGCACGGATTCGTGCGAAAACGCGTTTTAAGCATGCACATGCATCTTTTGGTAGACGAGATTGAAGTTTTCTGCAAAACCACAAGATGTGCATGCAAATGGTGCTTTTCGCAGAACGCGCACGTGGATTTCTACCAAACAACGTGCTGAGCATGCCGATGCTGCTCTTTTTAGCACCCGCGCACGGATTCGTGCGAAAACGCGTTTTAAGCATGCACATGCATCTTTTGGTAGACGAGATTGAAGTTTTCTGCAAAACCACAAGATGTGCATGCAAATGGTGCTTTTCGCAGAACGCGCACGTGGATTTCTACCAAACAACGTGCTAAGCATGCCGATGCTGCTCTTTTTAGCACCCGCGCACGGATTCGTGCGAAAACGCGTTTTAAGCATGCACATGCATCTTTTGGTAGACGAGATTGAAGTTTTCTGCAAAACCACAAGATGTGCATGCAAATGGTGCTTTTCGCAGAACGCGCACGTGGATTTCTACCAAACAACGTGCTAAGCATGCCGATGCTGCTCTTTTTAGCACCCGCGCACGGATTCGTGCGAAAAACGCGTTTTAAGCATGCACATGCATCTTTTGGTAGACGAGATTGAAGTTTTCTGCAAAACCACAAGATGTGCATGCAAATGGTGCTTTTCGCAGAACGCCCACGTGGAGTTCTACCAAACAACGTGCTAAGCATGCCGATGCTGCTCTTTTTAGCACCCGCGCACGGATTTGTGCGAAAACGCGTTTTAAGCATGCACATGCATCTTTTGGTAGACGAGATTGAAGTTTTATGCAAAACCACAAGATGTGCATGCAAATGGTGCTTTTCGCAGAACGCGCACGTGGATTTCTACCAAACAACGTGCTAAGCATGCCGATGCTGCTCTTTTTAGCACCCGCGCACGGATTCGTGCGAAAACGCGTTTTAAGCATGCACATGCATCTTTTGGTAGACGAGATTGAAGTTTTCTGAAAAACCACAAGATGTGCATGCAAATGGTGCTTTTCGCAGAACGCGCACGTGGATTTCTACCAAACAACGTGCTCAGCATGCCGATGCTGCTCTTTTTAGGACCCGCGCACGGATTCGTGCGAAAACGCGTTTTAAGCATGCACATGCATCTTTTGGTAGACGAGATTGAAGTTTTCTGCAAAACCACAAGATGTGCATGCAAATGGTGCTTTTCGCAGAACGCGCACGTGGATTTCTACCAAACAACGTGCTAAGCATGCCGATGCTGCTCTTTTTAGCACCCCGCGCACGGATTCGTGCGAAAACGCGTTTTAAGCATGCACATGCATCTTTTGGTAGACGCGGATGAAGTTTTCTGCAAAACCAAAAGATGTGCATGCAAATGGTGCTTTTGGCAGAACGCGCACGTGGGATTTCTACCAAACGACTGCTAAGCATGCCGATGCTGCTCTTTTTAGCACCCCGCGCACGGATTCGTGCGAAAACGCGTTTGAAGCATGCACATGCATCTTTTGGTAGACGCGGATGAAGTTTTCTGCAAAACCACAAGATGTGCATGCAAATGGTGCTCTTGGCAGAACGCGCACGTGGATTTCTACCAAACGACGTGCTAAGCATGCCGATGCTGCTCTTTTTAGCACCCGCGCACGGATTTGTGCGAAAACGCGTTTTAAGCATGCACATGCATCTTTTGGTAGACGAGATTGAAGTTTTCTGCAAAACCACAAGATGTGCATGCAAATGGTGCTTTTCGCAGAACGCGCACGTGGATTTCTACCAAACAACGTGCTAAGCATGCCGATGCTGCTCTTTTTAGCACCCGCGCACGGATTCGTGCGAAAACGCGTTTTAAGCATGCACATGCATCTTTTGGTAGACGCGGATGAAGTTTTCTGCAAAACCACAAGATGTGCATGCAAATGGTGCTTTTGGCAGAACGCGCACGTGGATTTCTACCAAACGACGTGCTAAGCATGCCGATGCTGCTCTTTTTAGCACCCGCGCACGGATTCGTGCGAAAACGCGTTTGAAGCATGCACATGCATCTTTTGGTAGACGCGGATGAAGTTTTCTGCAAAACCACAAGATGTGCATGCAAATGGTGCTCTTGGCAGAACGCGCACGTGGATTTCTACCAAACAACGTGCTAAGCATGCCGATGCTGCTCTTTTTAGCACCCGCGCACGGATTCGTGCGAAAACGCGTTTTAAGCATGCACATGCATCTTTTGGTAGACGAGATTGAAGTTTTCTGCAAAACCACAAGATGTGCATGCAAATGGTGCTTTTCGCAGAACGCGCACGTGGATTTCTACCAAACAACGTGCTAAGCATGCCGATGCTGCTCTTTTTAGCACCCGCGCACGGATTCGTGCGAAAACGCGTTTTAAGCATGCACATGCATCTTTTGGTAGACGAGATTGAAGTTTTCTGCAAAACCACAAGGTGTGCATGCAAATGGTGCTTTTCGCAGAACGCCCACGTGGATTTCTACCAAACAACGTGCTAAGCATGCCGATGCTGCTCTTTTTAGCACCCGCGCACGGATTTGTGCGGAAAACGCGTTTTAAGCATGCACATGCATCTTTTGGTAGACGAGATTGAAGTTTTCTGCAAAACCACAAGATGTGCATGCAAATGGTGCTTTTCGCAGAACGCGCACGTGGATTTCTACCAAACAACGTGCTAAGCATGCCGATGCTGCTCTTTTTAGCACCCGCGCACGGATTCGTGCGAAAACGCGTTTTAAGCATGCACATGCATCTTTTGGTAGACGAGATTGAAGTTTTCTGCAAAACCACAAGATGTGCATGCAAATGGTGCTTTTGGCAGAACGCGCACGTGGATTTCTACCAAACGACGTGCTAAGCATGCCGATGCTGCTCTTTTTAGCACCCGCGCACGGATTCGCGCGAAAACGCGTTTTAAGCATGCACATGCATCTTTTGGTAGACGCGGATGAAGTTTTCTGCAAAACCACAAGATGTGCATGCAAATGGTGCTTTTGGCAGAACGCGCACGTGGATTTCTACCAAACGACGTGCTAAGCATGCCGATGCTGCTCTTTTTAGCACCCGCGCACGGATTTGTGCGAAAACGCGTTTTTAAGCATGCACATGCATCTTTTGGTAGACGAGATTGAAGTTTTCTGCAAAACCACAAGATGTGCATGCAAATGGTGCTTTTCGCAGAACGCGCACGTGGATTTCTACCAAACAACGTGCTAAGCATGCCGATGCTGCTCTTTTTACCACCCGCGCACGGATTCGTGCGAAAAACGCGTTTTAAGCATGCACATGCATCTTTTTTTAGACGCGGATGAAGTTTTCTGCAAAACCACAAGATGTGCATGCACATGGTGCTTTTGGCAGAACGCGCACGTGGATTTCTACCAAACGACGTGCTAAGCATGCCGATGCTGCTCTTTTTAGCACCCGCGCACGGATTCGTGCGAAAACGCGTTTGAAGCATGCACATGCATCTTTTGGTAGACGCGGATGAAGTTTTCTGCAAAACCACAAGATGTGCATGCAAATGGTGCTCTTGGCAGAACGCGCACGTGGATTTCTACCAAACGACGTGCTAAGCATGCCGATGCTGCTCTTTTTAGCACCCGCGCACGGATTTGTGCGAAAACGCGTTTTAAGCATGCACATGCATCTTTTGGTAGACGAGATTGAAGTTTTCTGCAAAACCACAAGATGTGCATGCAAATGGTGCTTTTCGCAGAACGCGCACGTGGATTTCTACCAAACAACGTGCTAAGCATGCCGATGCTGCTCTTTTTAGCACCCGCGCACGGATTCGTGCGAAAACGCGTTTTAAGCATGCACATGCATCTTTTGGTACACGCGGATGAAGTTTTCTGCAAAACCACAAGATGTGCATGCAAATGGTGCTTTTGGCAGAACGCGCACGTGGATTTCTACCAAACGACGTGCTAAGCATGCCGATGCTGCTCTTTTTAGCACCCGCGCACGGATTCGTGCGAAAACGCGTTTGAAGCATGCACATGCATCTTTTAGTAGACGCGGATGAAGTTTTCTGCAAAACCACAAGATGTGCATGCAAATGGTGCTCTTGGCAGAACGCGCACGTGGATTTCTACCAAACGACGTGCTAAGCATGCCGATGCTGCTCTTTTTAGCACCCGCGCACGGATTTGTGCGAAAACGCGTTTTAAGCATGCACATGCATCTTTTGGTAGACGAGATTGAAGTTTTCTGCAAAACCACAAGATGTGCATGCAAATGGTGCTTTTCGCAGAACGCGCACGTGGATTTCTACCAAACAACGTGCTAAGCATGCCGATGCTGCTCTTTTTAGCACCCGCGCACGGATTCGTGCGAAAACGCGTTTTAAGCATGCACATGCATCTTTTGGTAGACGAGATTGAAGTTTTCTGCAAAACCACAAGATGTGCATGCAAATGGTGCTTTTCGCAGAACGCGCACGTGAATTTCTACCAAACAACGTGCTAAGCATGCCGATGCTGCTCTTTTTAGCACCCGCGCACGGATTCGTGCGAAAAACGCGTTTTAAGCATGCACATGCATCTTTTGGTAGACGAGATTGAAGTTTTCTGCAAAACCACAAGATGTGCATGCAAATGGTGCTTTTCGCAGAACGCGCACGTGGATTTCTACCAAACAACGTGCTAAGCATGCCGATGCTGCTCTTTTTAGCACCCGCGCACGGATTCGTGCGAAAACGCGTTTTAAGCATGCACATGCATCTTTTGGTAGACGAGATTGAAGTTTTCTGCAAAACCACAAGATGTGCATGCAAATGGTGCTTTTCGCAGAACGCGCACGTGGATTTCTACCAAACAACGTGCTAAGCATGCCGATGCTGCTCTTTTTAGCACCCCGCGCACGGATTCGTGCGAAAACGCATTTTAAGCATGCACATGCATCTTTTGGTAGACGCGGATGAAGTTTTCTGCAAAACCACAAGATGTGCATGCAAATGGTGCTTTTGGCAGAACGCGCACGTGGATTTCTACCAAACGACGTGCTAAGCATGCCGATGCTGCTCTTTTTAGCACCCGCGCACGGATTCGTGCGAAAACGCGTTTGAAGCATGCACATGCATCTTTTGGTAGACGCGGATGAAGTTTTCTGCAAAACCACAAGATGTGCATGCAAATAGTGCTCTTGGCAGAACGCGCACGTGGATTTCTACCAACCGACGTGCTAAGCATGCCGATGCTGCTCTTTTTAGCACCCGCGCACGGATTTGTGCGAAAACGCGTTTTTAAGCATGCACATGCATCTTTTGGTAGACGAGATTGAAGTTTTCTGCAAAACCACAAGATGTGCATGCAAATGGTGCTTTTCGCAGAACGCGCACGTGGATTTCTACCAAACAACGTGCTAAGCATGCCGATGCTGCTCTTTTTAGCACCCGCGCACGGATTCGTGCGAAAACGCGTTTTAAGCATGCACATGCATCTTTTGGTAGACGAGATTGAAGTTTTCTGCAAAACCACAAGATGTGCATGCAAATGGTGCTTTTCGCAGAACGCGCACGTGGATTTCTACCAAACAACGTGCTAAGCATGCCGATGCTGCTCTTTTTAGCACCCGCGCACGGATTCGTGCGAAAACGCGTTTTAAGCATGCACATGCATCTTTTGGTAGACGAGATTGAAGTTTTCTGCAAAACCACAAGATGTGCATGCAAATGGTGCTTTTCGCAGAACGCCCACGTGGATTTCTACCAAACAACGTGCTAAGCATGCCGATGCTCCTCTTTTTAGCACCCGCGCACGGATTTGTGCGAAAACGCGTTTTAAGCATGCACATGCATCTTTTGGTAGACGAGATTGAAGTTTTCTGCAAAACCACAAGATGTGCATGCAAATGGTGCTTTTCGCAGAACGCGCACGTGGATTTCTACCAAACAACGTGCTAAGCATGCCGATGCTGCTCTTTTTAGCACCCGCGCACGGATTCGTGCGAAAACGCGTTTTAAGCATGCACATGCATCTTTTGGTAGACGAGATTGAAGTTTTCTGCAAAACCACAAGATGTGCATGCAAATGGTGCTTTTCGCAGAAACGCGCACGTGGATTTCTACCAAACAACGTGCTAAGCATGCCGATGCTGCTCTTTTTAGCACCCGCGCACGGATTCGTGCGGAAAACGCGTTTTAAGCATGCACATGCATCTTTTGGCAGACGAGATTGAAGTTTTCTGCAAAACCACAAGATGTGCATGCAAATGGTGTTTTTCGCAGAACGCGCACGTGGATTTCTACCAAACGACGTGCTAAGCATGCCGATGCTGCTCTTTTTAGCACCCGCGCACGGATTCGCGCGAAAACGCGTTTTAAGCATGCACATGCATCTTTTGGTAGACGCGGATGAAGTTTTCTGCAAAACCACAAGATGTGCATGCAAATGGTGCTTTTGGCAGAACGCGCACGTGGATTTCTACCAAACGACGTGCTAAGCATGCCGATGCTGCTCTTTTTAGCACCCGCGCACGGATTTGTGCGAAAAACGCGTTTTAAGCATGCACATGCATCTTTTGGTAGACGAGATTGAAGTTTTCTGCAAAACCACAAGATGTGCATGCAAATGGTGCTTTTCGCAGAACGCGCACGTGGATTTCTACCAAACAACGTGCTAAGCATGCCGATGCTGCTCTTTTTACCACCCGCGCACGGATTCGTGCGAAAACGCGTTTTAAGCATGCACATGCATCTTTTTTTAGACGCGGATGAAGTTTTCTGCAAAACCACAAGATGTGCATGCACATGGTGCTTTTGGCAGAACGCGCACGTGGATTTCTACCAAACGACGTGCTAAGCATGCCGATGCTGCTCTTTTTAGCACCCGCGCACGGATTCGTGCGAAAACGCGTTTGAAGCATGCACATGCATCTTTTGGTAGACCGCGGATGAAGTTTTCTGCAAAACCACAAGATGTGCATGCAAATGGTGCTCTTGGCAGAACGCGCACGTGGATTTCTACCAAACGACGTGCTAAGCATGCCGATGCTGCTCTTTTTAGCACCCGCGCACGGATTTGTGCGAAAACGCGTTTTAAGCATGCACATGCATCTTTTGGTAGACGAGATTGAAGTTTTCTGCAAAACCACAAGATGTGCATGCAAATGGTGCTTTTCGCAGAACGCGCACGTGGATTTCTACCAAACAACGTGTTAAGCATGCCGATGCTGCTCTTTTTAGCACCTGCGCACGGATTCGTGCGAAAAACCGCGTTTTAAGCATGCACATGCATCTTTTGGTACACGCGGATGAAGTTTTCTGCAAAACCACAAGATGTGCATGCAAATGGTGCTTTTGGCAGAACGCGCACGTGGATTTCTACCAAACGACGTGCTAAGCATGCCGATGCTGCTCTTTTTAGCACCCGCGCACGGATTCGTGCGAAAACGCGTTTGAAGCATGCACATGCATCTTTTGGTAGACGCGGATGAAGTTTTCTGCAAAACCACAAGATGTGCATGCAAATGGTGCTCTTGGCAGAACGCGCACGTGGATTTCTACCAAACGACGTGCTAAGCATGCCGATGCTGCTCTTTTTAGCACCCGCGCACGGATTTGTGCGAAAACGCGTTTTAAGCATGCACATGCATCTTTTGGTAGACGAGATTGAAGTTTTCTGCAAAAACCACAAGATGTGCATGCAAATGGTGCTTTTCGCAGAACGCGCACGTGGATTTCTACCAAACAACGTGCTAAGCATGCCGATGCTGCTCTTTTTAGCACCCGCGCACGGATTCGTGCGAAAACGCGTTTTAAGCATGCACATGCATCTTTTGGTAGACGAGATTGAAGTTTTCTGCAAAACCACAAGATGTGCATGCAAATGGTGCTTTTCGCAGAACGCGCACGTGAATTTCTACCAAACAACGTGCTAAGCATGCCGATGCTGCTCTTTTTAGCACCCGCGCACGGATTCGTGCGAAAACGCGTTTTAAGCATGCACATGCATCTTTTGGTAGACGAGATTGAAGTTTTCTGCAAAACCACAAGATGTGCATGCAAATGGTGCTTTTCGCAGAACGCGCACGTGGATTTCTACCAAACAACGTGCTAAGCATGCCGATGCTGCTCTTTTTAGCACCCGCGCACGGATTCGTGCGAAAACGCGTTTTAAGCACGCACATGCATCTTTTGGTAGACGAGATTGAAGTTTTCTGCAAAACCACAAGATGTGCATGCAAATGGTGCTTTTCGCAGAACGCGCACGTGGATTTCTACCAAACAACGTGCTAAGCATGCCGATGCTGCTCTTTTTAGCACCCGCGCACGGATTCGTGCGAAAACGCGTTTTAAGCATGCACATGCATCTTTTGGTAGACGCGGATGAAGTTTTCTGCAAAACCACAAGATGTGCATGCAAATGGTGCTTTTGGCAGAACGCGCACGTGGATTTCTACCAAACGACGTGCTAAGCATGCCGATGCTGCTCTTTTTAGCACCCGCGCACGGATTCGTGCGAAAACGCGTTTGAAGCATGCACATGCATCTTTTGGTAGACGCGGATGAAGTTTTCTGCAAAACCACAAGATGTGCATGCAAATAGTGCTCTTGGCAGAACGCGCACGTGGATTTCTACCAACCGACGTGCTAAGCATGCCGATGCTGCTCTTTTTAGCACCCGCGCACGGATTTGTGCGAAAACGCGTTTTAAGCATGCACATGCATCTTTTGGTAGACGAGATTGAAGTTTTCTGCAAAACCACAAGATGTGCATGCAAATGGTGCTTTTCGCAGAACGCGCACATGGATTTCTACCAAACAACGTGCTAAGCATGCCGATGCTGCTCTTTTTAGCACCCGCGCACGGATTCGTGCGAAAACGCGTTTTAAGCATGCACATGCATCTTTTGGTAGACGAGATTGAAGTTTTCTGCAAAACCACAAGATGTGCATGCAAATGGTGCTTTTCGCAGAACGCGCACGTGGATTTCTACCAAACAACGTGCTAAGCATGCCGATGCTGCTCTTTTTAGCACCCGCGCACGGATTCGTGCGAAAACGCGTTTTAAGCATGCACATGCATCTTTTGGTAGACGAGATTGAAGTTTTCTGCAAAACCACAAGATGTGCATGCAAATGGTGCTTTTCGCAGAACGCGCACGTGGATTTCTACCAAACAACGTGCTAAGCATGCCGATGCTGCTCTTTTTAGCACCCGCGCACGGATTCGTGCGAAAACGCGTTTTAAGCATGCACATGCATCTTTTGGTAGACGAGATTGAAGTTTTCTGCAAAACCACAAGATGTGCATGCAAATGGTGCTTTTCGCAGAACGCCCACGTGGATTTCTACCAAACAACGTGCTAAGCATGCCGATGCTCCTCTTTTTAGCACCCGCGCACGGATTTGTGCGAAAACGCGTTTTAAGCATGCACATGCATCTTTTGGTAGACGAGATTGAAGTTTTCTGCAAAACCCACAAGATGTGCATGCAAATGGTGCTTTTCGCAGAACGCGCACGTGGATTTCTACCAAACAACGTGCTAAGCATGCCGATGCTGCTCTTTTTAGCACCCGCGCACGGATTCGTGCGAAAACGCGTTTTAAGCATGCACATGCATCTTTTGGTAGACGAGATTGAAGTTTTCTGCAAAACCACAAGATGTGCATGCAAATGGTGCTTTTCGCAGAACGCGCACGTGGATTTCTACCAAACAACGTGCTAAGCATGCCGATGCTGCTCTTTTTAGCACCCGCGCACGGATTCGTGCGAAAACGCGTTTTAAGCATGCACATGCATCTTTTGGTAGACGAGATTGAAGTTTTCTGCAAAACCACAAGATGTGCATGCAAATGGTGTTTTTCGCAGAACGCGCACGTGGATTTCTACCAAACAACGTGCTCAGCATGCCGATGCTGCTCTTTTTAGCACCCGCGCACGGATTCGTGCGAAAACGCGTTTTAAGCATGCACATGCATCTTTTGGTAGACGAGATTGAAGTTTTCTGCAAAACCACAAGATGTGCATGCAAATGGTGCTTTTGGCAGAACGCGCACGTGGATTTCTACCAAACGACGTGCTAAGCATGCCGATGCTGCTCTTTTTAGCACCCGCGCACGGATTCGCGCGAAAACGCGTTTTAACATGCACATGCATCTTTTGGTAGACGCGGATGAAGTTTTCTGCAAAACCACAAGATGTGCATGCAAATGGTGCTTTTGGCAGAACGCGCACGTGGATTTCTACCAAACGACGTGCTAAGCATGCCGATGCTGCTCTTTTTAGCACCCGCGCACGGATTTGTGCGAAAACGCGTTTTAAGCATGCACATGCATCTTTTGGTAGACGAGATTGAAGTTTTCTGCAAAACCACAAGATGTGCATGCAAATGGTGCTTTTCGCAGAACGCGCACGTGGATTTCTACCAAACAACGTGCTAAGCATGCCGATGCTGCTCTTTTTAGCACCCGCGCACGGATTCGTGCGAAAACGCGTTTTAAGCATGCACATGCATCTTTTGGTAGACGCGGATGAAGTTTTCTGCAAAACCACAAGATGTGCATGCAAATGGTGCTTTTGGCAGAACGCGCACGTGGATTTCTACCAAACGACGTGCTAAGCATGCCGATGCTGCTCTTTTTAGCACCCGCGCACGGATTCGTGCGAAAACGCGTTTGAAGCATGCACATGCATCTTTTGATAGACGCGGATGAAGTTTTCTGCAAAACCACAAGATGTGCATGCAAATGGTGCTCTTGGCAGAACGCGCACGTGGATTTCTACCAAACGACGTGCTAAGCATGCCGATGCTGCCCTTTTTAGCACCCGCGCACGGATTTGTGCGAAAACGCGTTTTAAGCATGCACATGCATCTTTTGGTAGACGAGATTGAAGTTTTCTGCAAAACCACAAGATGTGCATGCAAATGGTGCTTTTCGCAGAACGCGCACGTGGATTTCTACCAAACAACGTGCTAAGCATGCCGATGCTGCTCTTTTTAGCACCCGCGCACGGATTCGTGCGAAAACGCGTTTTAAGCATGCACATGCATCTTTTGGTAGACGAGATTGAAGTTTTCTGCAAAACCACAAGATGTGCATGCAAATGGTGCTTTTCGCAGAACGCGCACGTGGATTTCTACCAAACAACGTGCTAAGCATGCCGATGCTGCTCTTTTTAGCACCCGCGCACGGATTCGTGCGAAAACGCGTTTTAAGCATGCACATGCATCTTTTGGTAGACGAGATTGAAGTTTTCTGCAAAACCACAAGATGTGCATGCAAATGGTGCTTTTCGCCGAACGCGCACGTGGATTTCTACCAAACAACGTGCTAAGCATGCCGATGCTGCTCTTTTTAGCACCCGCGCACGGATTCGTGCCAAAACGCGTTTTAAGCATGCACATGCATCTTTTGGTAGACGAGATTGAAGTTTTCTGCAAAACCACAAGATGTGCATGCAAATGGTGCTTTTCGCAGAACGCCCACGTGGATTTCTACCAAACAACGTGCTCAGCATGCCGATGCTGCTCTTTTTAGCACCCGCGCACAGATTTGTGCGAAAACGCGTTTTAAGCATGCACATGCATCTTTTGGTAGACGAGATTGAAGTTTTCTGCAAAACCACAAGATGTGCATACAAATGGTGCTTTTGGCAGAACGCGCACGTGGATTTCTACCAAACGACGTGCTAAGCATGCCGATGCTGCTCTTTTTAGCACCCGCGCACGGATTCGCGCGAAAACGCGTTTTAAGCATGCACATGCATCTTTTGGTAGACGCGGATGAAGTTTTCTGCAAAACCACAAGATGTGCATGCAAATGGTGCTTTTGGCAGAACGCGCACGTGGATTTCTACCAAACGACGTGCTAAGCATGCCGATGCTGCTCTTTTTAGCACCCGCGCACGGATTTGTGCGAAAACGCGTTTTAAGCATGCACATGCATCTTTTGGTAGACGAGATTGAAGTTTTCTGCAAAACCACAAGATGTGCATGCAAATGGTGCTTTTCGCAGAACGCGCACGTGGATTTCTACCAAACAACGTGCTAAGCATGCCGATGCTGCTCTTTTTAGCACCCGCGCACGGATTCGTGCGAAAACGCGTTTTAAGCATGCACATGCATCTTTTGGTAGACGCGGATGAAGTTTTCTGCAAAACCACAAGATGTGCATGCAAATGGCGCTTTTGGCAGAACGCGCACGTGGATTTCTACCAAACGACGTGCTAAGCATGCCGATGCTGCTCTTTTTAGCACCCGCGCACGGATTCGTGCGAAAACGCGTTTGAAGCATGCACATGCATCTTTTGGTAGACGCGGATGAAGTTTTCTGCAAAACCACAAGATGTGCATGCAAATGGTGCTCTTGGCAGAAGGCGCACGTGGATTTCTACCAAACGACGTGCTAAGCATGCCGATGCTGCTCTTTTTAGCACCCGCGCACGGATTTGTGCGAAAACGCGTTTTAAGCATGCACATGCATCTTTTGGTAGACGAGATTGAAGTTTTCTGCAAAACCACAAGATGTGCATGCAAATGGTGCTTTTCGCAGAACGCGCACGTGGATTTCTACCAAACAACGTGCTAAGCATGCCGATGCTGCTCTTTTTAGCACCCGCGCACGGATTCGTGCGAAAACGCGTTTTAAGCATGCACATGCATCTTTTGGTAGACGCGGATGAAGTTTTCTGCAAAACCACAAGATGTGCATGCAAATGGTGCTTTTGGCAGAACGCGCACGTGGATTTCTACCAAACGACGTGCTAAGCATGCCGATGCTGCTCTTTTTAGCACCCGCGCACGGATTCGTGCGAAAACGCGTTTGAAGCATGCACATGCATCTTTTGGTAGACGCGGATGAAGTTTTCTGCAAAACCACAAGATGTGCATGCAAATGGTGCTCTTGGCAGAACGCGCACGTGGATTTCTACCAAACGACGTGCTAAGCATGCCGATGCTGCTCTTTTTAGCACCCGCGCACGGATTTGTGCGAAAACGCGTTTTAAGCATGCACATGCATCTTTTGGTAGACGAGATTGAAGTTTTCTGCAAAACCACAAGATGTGCATGCAAATGGTGCTTTTCGCAGAACGCGCACGTGGATTTCTACCAAACAACGTGCTAAGCATGCCGATGCTGCTCTTTTTAGCACCCGCGCACGGATTCGTGCGAAAACGCGTTTTAAGCTTGCACATGCATCTTTTGGTAGACGCGGATGAAGTTTTCTGCAAAACCACAAGATGTGCATGCAAATGGTGCTTTTGGCAGAACGCGCACGTGGATTTCTACCAAACGACGTGCTAAGCATGCCGATGCTGCTCTTTTTAGCACCCGCGCACGGATTCGTGCGAAAACGCGTTTGAAGCATGCACATGCATCTTTTGGTAGACGCGGATGAAGTTTTCTGCAAAACCACAAGATGTGCATGCAAATGGTGCTCTTGGCAGAACGCGCACGTGGATTTCTACCAAACGACGTGCTAAGCATGCCGATGCTGCTCTTTTTAGCACCCGCGCACGGATTTGTGCGAAAACGCGTTTTAAGCATGCACATGCATCTTTTGGTAGACGAGATTGAAGTTTTCTGCAAAACCACAAGATGTGCATGCAAATGGTGCTTTTCGCAGAACGCGCACGTGGATTTCTACCAAACAACGTGCTAAGCATGCCGATGCTGCTCTTTTTAGCACCCGCGCACGGATTCGTGCGAAAACGCGTTTTAAGCATGCACATGCATCTTTTGGTAGACGCGGATGAAGTTTTCTGCAAAACCACAAGATGTGCATGCAAATGGTGCTTTTGGCAGAACGCGCACGTGGATTTCTACCAAACGACGTGCTAAGCATGCCGATGCTGCTCTTTTTAGCACCCGCGCACGGATTCGTGCGAAAACGCGTTTGAAGCATGCACATGCATCTTTTGGTAGACGCGGATGAAGTTTTCTGCAAAACCACAAGATGTGCATGCAAATGGTGCTCTTGGCAGAACGCGCACGTGGATTTCTACCAAACGACGTGCTAAGCATGCCGATGCTGCTCTTTTTAGCACCCGCGCACGGATTTGTGCGAAAACGCGTTTTAAGCATGCACATGCATCTTTTGGTAGACGAGATTGAAGTTTTCTGCAAAACCACAAGATGTGCATGCAAATGGTGCTTTTCGCAGAACGCGCACGTGGATTTCTACCAAACAACGTGCTAAGCATGCCGATGCTGCTCTTTTTAGCACCCGCGCACGGATTCGTGCGAAAACGCGTTTTAAGCTTGCACATGCATCTTTTGGTAGACGCGGATGAAGTTTTCTGCAAAACCACAAGATGTGCATGCAAATGGTGCTTTTGGCAGAACGCGCACGTGGATTTCTACCAAACGACGTGCTAAGCATGCCGATGCTGCTCTTTTTAGCACCCGCGCACGGATTCGTGCGAAAACGCGTTTGAAGCATGCACATGCATCTTTTGGTAGACGCGGATGAAGTTTTCTGCAAAACCACAAGATGTGCATGCAAATGGTGCTCTTGGCAGAACGCGCACGTGGATTTCTACCAAACGACGTGCTAAGCATGCCGATGCTGCTCTTTTTAGCACCCGCGCACGGATTCGTGCGAGAACGCGTTTTAAGCATGCACATGCATCTTTTGGTAGACGAGATTGAAGTTTTCTGCAAAACCACAAGATGTGCATGCAAATGGTGCTTTTCGTAGAACGCGCACGTGGATTTCTACCAAACAACGTGCTAAGTATGCCGATGCTGCTCTTTTTAGCACCCGCGCACGGATTCGTGCGAAAACGCGTTTTAAGCATGCACATGCATCTTTTGGTAGACGAGATTGAAGTTTTCTGCAAAACCACAAGATGTGCATGCAAATGGTGCTTTTCGCAGAACGCCCACGTGGATTTCTACCAAACAACGTGCTAAGCATGCCGATGCTGCTCTTTTTAGCACCCGCGCACGGATTTGTGCGAAAACGCGTTTTAAGCATGCACATGCATCTTTTGGTAGACGAGATTGAAGTTTTCTGCAAAACCACAAGATGTGCATGCAAATGGTGCTTTTCGTAGAACGCGCACGTGGATTTCTACCAAACAACGTGCTAAGCATGCCGATGCTGCTCTTTTTAGCACCCGCGCACGGATTCGTGCGAAAACGCGTTTTAAGCATGCACATGCATCTTTTGGTAGACGAGATTGAAGTTTTCTGCAAAAGCACAAGATGTGCATGCAAATGGTGCTTTTCGCAGAACGCGCACGTGGATTTCTACCAAACAACGTGCTAAGCATGCCGATGCTGCTCTTTTTAGCACCCGCGCACGGATTCGTGCGAAAACGCGTTTTAAGCATGCACATGCATCTTTTGGTAGACGAGATTGAAGTTTTCTGCAAAACCACAAGATGTGCATGCAAATGGTGCTTTTCGCAGAACGCGCACGTGGATTTCTACCAAACAACGTGCTAAGCATGCCGATGCTGCTCTTTTTAGCACCCGCGCACGGATTCGTGCGAAAACGCGTTTTAAGCATGCACACGCATCTTTTGGTAGACGAGATTGAAGTTTTCTGCAAAACCACAATATGTGCATGCAAATGGTGCTTTTCGCAGAACGCGCACGTGGATTTCTACCAAACAACGTGCTAAGCATGCCGATGCTGCTCTTTTTAGTACCCGCGCACGGATTCGTGCGAAAACGCGTTTTAAGCATGCACATGCATCTTTTGGTAGACGATATTGAAGTTTTCTGCAAAACCACAAGATGTGCATGCAAATGGTGCTTTTCGCAGAACGCCCACGTGGATTTCTACCAAACAACGTGCTAAGCATGCCGATGCTGCTCTTTTTAGCACCCGCGCACGGATTTGTGCGAAAACGCGTTTTAAGCATGCACATGCATCTTTTGGTAGACGAGATTGAAGTTTTCTGCAAAACCCCAAGATGTGCATGCTAATGGTGCTTTTCGCAGAACGCGCACGCGGATTTCTACCAAACAACGTGCTAAGCATGCCGATGCTGCTCTTTTTAGCACCCGCGCACGGATTCGTGCGAAAACGCGTTTTAAGCATGCACATGCATCTTTTGGTAGACGAGATTGAAGTTTTCTGCAAAACCACAAGATGTGCATGCAAATGGTGCTTTTGGCAGAACGCGCACGTGGATTTCTACCAAACGACGTGCTAAGCATGCCGATGCTGCTGTTTTTAGCACCCGCGCACGGATTCGCGCGAAAACGCGTTTTAAGCATGCACATGCATCGTTTGGTAGACGCGGATGAAGTTTTCTGCAAAACCACAAGATGTGCATGCAAATGGTGCTTTTGGCAGAACGCGCACCTGGATTTCTACCAAACAACGTGCTAGGCATGCCGATGCTGCTCTTTTTAGCACCCGCGCACGGATTCGTGCGAAAACGTGTTTTAAGCATGCACATGCATCTTTTGGTAGACGCGGATGAAGTTTTCTGCAAAACCACAAGATGTGCATGCAAATGGTGCTCTTGGCAGAACGCGAACTTGGATTACTACCAAACGACGTGCTAAGCATGCCGATGCTGCTCTTTTTAGCACCCGCGCACGGATTCGTGCGAAAACGCGTTTTAAGCATGCACATGCATCTTTTGGTAGACGAGATTGAAGTTTTCTGCAAAACCACAAGATGTGCATGCAAATGGTGCTTTTCGCAGAACGCGCACGTGGATTTCTACCAAACAACGTGCTAAGCATGCCGATGCTGCTCTTTTTAGCACCTGCGCACGGATTCGTGCGAAAACGCGTTTTAAGCATGCACATGCATCTTTTGGTAGACGAGATTGAAGTTTTCTGCAAAACCACAAGATGTGCATGCAAATGGTGCTCTTGGCAGAACGCGCACGTGGATTTCTACCAAACGACGTGCTAAGCATGCCGATGCTGCTCTTTTTAGCACCCGCGCACGGATTCGTGCGAAAACGCGTTTTAAGCATGCACATGCATCTTTTGGTAGACGAGATTGAAGTTTTCTGCAAAACCACAAGATGTGCATGCAAATGGTGCTTTTCGTAGAACGCGCACGTGGATTTCTACCAAACAACGTGCTAAGTATGCCGATGCTGCTCTTTTTAGCACCCGCGCACGGATTCGTGCGAAAACGCGTTTCAAGCATGCACATGCATCTTTTGGTAGACGAGATTGAAGTTTTCTGCAAAACCACAAGATGTGCATGCAAATGGTGCTTTTCGCAGAACGCCCACGTGGATTTCTACCAAACAACGTGCTAAGCATGCCGATGCTGCTCTTTTTAGCACCCGCGCACGGATTTGTGCGAAAACGCGTTTTAAGCATGCACATGCATCTTTTGGTAGACGAGATTGAAGTTTTCTGCAAAACCACAAGATGTGCATGCAAATGGTGCTTTTCGTAGAACGCGCACGTGGATTTCTACCAAACAACGTGCTAAGCATGCCGATGCTGCTCTTTTTAGCACCCGCGCACGGATTCTTGCGAAAACGCGTTTTAAGCATGCACATGCATCTTTTGGTAGACGAGATTGAAGTTTTCTGCAAAACCACAAGATGTGCATGCAAATGGTGCTTTTCGCAGAACGCGCACGTGGATTTCTACCAAACAACGTGCTAAGCATGCCGATGCTGCTCTTTTTAGCACCCGCGCACGGATTCGTGCGAAAACGCGTTTTAAGCATGCACATGCATCTTTTGGTAGACGAGATTGAAGTTTTCTGCAAAAGCACAAGATGTGCATGCAAATGGTGCTTTTCGCAGAACGCGCACGTGGATTTCTACCAAACAACGTGCTAAGCATGCCGATGCTGCTCTTTTTAGCACCCGCGCACGGATTCGTGCGAAAACGCGTTTTAAGCATGCACATGCATCTTTTGGTAGACGAGATTGAAGTTTTCTGCAAAACCACAAGATGTGCATGCAAATGGTGCTTTTCGCAGAACGCGCACGTGGATTTCTACCAAACAACGTGCTAAGCATGCCGATGCTGCTCTTTTTAGCACCCGCGCACGGATTCGTGCGAAAACGCGTTTTAAGCATGCACATGCATCTTTTGGTAGACGAGATTGAAGTTTTCTGCAAAACCACAATATGTGCATGCAAATGGTGCTTTTCGCAGAACGCGCACGTGGATTTCTACCAAACAACGTGCTAAGCATGCCGATGCTGCTCTTTTTAGTACCCGCGCACGGATTCGTGCGAAAACGCGTTTTAAGCATGCACATGCATCTTTTGGTAGACGATATTGAAGTTTTCTGCAAAACCACAAGATGTGCATGCAAATGGTGCTTTTCGCAGAACGCCCACGTGGATTTCTACCAAACAACGTGCTAAGCATGCCGATGCTGCTCTTTTTAGCACCCGCGCACGGATTTGTGCGAAAACGCGTTTTAAGCATGCACATGCATCTTTTGGTAGACGAGATTGAAGTTTTCTGCAAAACCCCAAGATGTGCATGCTAATGGTGCTTTTCGCAGAACGCGCACGCGGATTTCTACCAAACAACGTGCTAAGCATGCCGATGCTGCTCTTTTTAGCACCCGCGCACGGATTCGTGCGAAAACGCGTTTTAAGCATGCACATGCATCTTTTGGTAGACGAGATTGAAGTTTTCTGCAAAACCACAAGATGTGCATGCAAATGGTGCTTTTGGCAGAACGCGCACGTGGATTTCTACCAAACGACGTGCTAAGCATGCCGATGCTGCTGTTTTTAGCACCCGCGCACGGATTCGCGCGAAAACGCGTTTTAAGCATGCACATGCATCGTTTGGTAGACGCGGATGAAGTTTTCTGCAAAACCACAAGATGTGCATGCAAATGGTGCTTTTGGCAGAACGCGCACCTGGATTTCTACCAAACAACGTGCTAGGCATGCCGATGCTGCTCTTTTTAGCACCCCGCGCACGGATTCGTGCGAAAACGTGTTTTAAGCATGCACATGCATCTTTTGGTAGACGCGGATGAAGTTTTCTGCAAAACCACAAGATGTGCATGCAAATGGTGCTCTTGGCAGAACGCGAACGTGGATTACTACCAAACGACGTGCTAAGCATGCCGATGCTGCTCTTTTTAGCACCCGCGCACGGATTCGTGCGAAAACGCGTTTTAAGCATGCACATGCATCTTTTGGTAGACGAGATTGAAGTTTTCTGCAAAACCACAAGATGTGCATGCAAATGGTGCTTTTCGCAGAACGCGCACGTGGATTTCTACCAAACAACGTGCTAAGCATGCCGATGCTGCTCTTTTTAGCACCTGCGCACGGATTCGTGCGAAAACGCGTTTTAAGCATGCACATGCATCTTTTGGTAGACGAGATTGAAGTTTTCTGCAAAACCACAAGATGTGCATGCAAATGGTGCTTTTCGCAGAACGCGCACGTGGATTTCTACCAAACAACGTGCTAAGCATGCCGATGCTGCTCTTTTTAGCACCCGCGCACGGATTCGTGCGAAAACGCGTTTTAAGCATGCACATGCATCTTTTGGTAGACGAGATTGAAGTTTTCTGCAAAACCACAAGATGTGCATGCAAATGGTGCTTTTCGCAGAACGCGCACGTGGATTTTCTACCAAACAACGTTCTAAGCATGCCGATGCTGCTCTTTTTAGCACCCGCGCACGGATTCGTGCGAAAACGCGTTTTAAGCATGCACATGCATCTTTTCGTAGACGAGATTGAAGTTTTCTGCAAAACCACAAGATGTGCATGCAAATGGTGCTTTTCGCAGAACGCCCACGTGGATTTCTACCAAACAACGTGCTAAGCATGCCGATGCTGCTCTTTTTAGCACCCGCGCACGGATTTGTGCGAAAACGCGTTTTAAGCATGCACATGCATCTTTTGGTAGACGAGATTGAAGTTTTCTGCAAAACCACAAGATATGCATGCAAATGGTGCTTTTCGCAGAACGCGCACGTGGATTTCTACCAAACAACGTGCTAAGCATGCCGATGCTGCTCTTTTTAGCACCCGCGCACGGATTCGTGCGAAAACGCGTTTTAAGCATGCACATGCATCTTTTGGTAGACGAGATTGAAGTTTTCTGCAAAACCACAAGATGTGCATGCAAATGGTGCTTTTCGCAGAACGCGCACGTGGATTTCTACCAAACAACGTGCTAAGCATGCCGATGCTGCTCTTTTTAGCACCCGCGCACGGATTCGTGCGAAAACGCGTTTTAAGCATGCACATGCATCTTTTGGTAGACGAGATTGAAGTTTTCTGCAAAACCACAAGATGTGCATGCAAATGGTGCTTTTGGCAGAACGCGCACGTGGATTTCTACCAAACGACGGGCTAAGCATGCCGATGCTGCTCTTTTTAGCACCCGCGCACGGATTCGCGCGAAAACGCGTTTTAAGCATGCACATGCATCGTTTGGTAGACGCGGATGAAGTTTTCTGCAAAACCACAAGATGTGCATGCAAATGGTGCTTTTGGCAGAACGCGCACGTGGATTTCTACCAAACAACGTGCTAAGGATGCCGATGCTGCTCTTTTTAGCACCCGCGCACGGATTCGTGCGAAAACGCGTTTTAAGCATGCACATGCATCTTTTGGTAGACGCGGATGAAGTTTTCTGCAAAACCACAAGATGTGCATGCAAATGGTGCTCTTGGCAGAACGCGCACGTGGATTACTACCAAACGACGTGCTAAGCATGCCGATGCTGCTCTTTTTAGCACCCGCGCACGGATTCGTGCGAAAACGCGTTTTAAGCATCCACATGCATCTTTTGGTAGACGAGATTGAAGTTTTCTGCAAAACCACAAGATGTGCATGCTAATGGTGCTTTTCGCAGAACGCGCACGCGGATTTCTACCAAACAACGTGCTAAGCATGCCTATGCTGCTCTTTTTAGCACCCGCGCACGGATTCGTGCGAAAACGCGTTTTAAGCATGCACATGCATCTTTTGGTAGACGAGATTGAAGTTTTCTGCAAAACCACAAGATGTGCATGCAAATGGTGCTTTTGGCAGAACGCGCACGTGGATTTCTACCAAACGACGTGCTAAGCATGCCGATGCTGCTCTTTTTAGCACCCGCGCACGGATTCGCGCGAAAACGCGTTTTAAGCATGCACATGCATCGTTTGGTAGACGCGGATGAAGTTTTCTGCAAAACCACAAGATGTGCATGCAAATGGTGCTTTTGGCAGAACGCGCACGTGGATTTCTACCAAACAACGTGCTAGGCATGCCGATGCTGCTCTTTTTAGCACCCGCGCACGGATTCGTGCGAAAACGTGTTTTAAGCATGCACATGCATCTTTTGGTAGACGCGGATGAAGTTTTCTGCAAAACCACAAGATGTGCATGCAAATGGTGCTCTTGGCAGAACGCGAACGTGGATTACTACCAAACGACGTGCTAAGCATGCCGATGCTGCTCTTTTTAGCACCCGCGCACGGATTCGTGCGAAAACGCGTTTTAAGCATGCACATGCATCTTTTGGTAGACGAGATTGAAGTTTTCTGCAAAACCACAAGATGTGCATGCAAATGGTGCTTTTCGCAGAACGCGCACGTGGATTTCTACCAAACAACGTGCTAAGCATGCCGATGCTGCTCTTTTTAGCACCCGCGCACGGATTCGTGCGAAAACGCGTTTTAAGCATGCACATGCATCTTTTGGTAGACGAGATTGAAGTTTTCTGCAAAACCACAAGATGTGCATGCAAATGGTGCTTTTCGCAGAACACGCACGTGGATTTCTACCAAACAACGTTCTAAGCATGCCGATGCTGCTCTTTTTAGCACCCGCGCACGGATTCGTGCGAAAACGCGTTTTAAGCATGCACATGCATCTTTTCGTAGACGAGATTGAAGTTTTCTGCAAAACCACAAGATGTGCATGCAAATGGTGCTTTTCGCAGAACGGCCACGTGGATTTCAACCAAACAACGTGCTAAGCATGCCGATGCTGCTCTTTTTAGCACCCGCGCACGGATTTGTGCGAAAACGCGTTTTAAGCATGCACATGCATCTTTTGGTAGACGAGATTGAAGTTTTCTGCAAAACCACAAGATATGCATGCAAATGGTGCTTTTCGCAGAACGCGCACGTGGATTTCTACCAAACAACGTGCTAAGCATGCCGATGCTGCTCTTTTTAGCACCCGCGCACGGATTCGTGCGAAAACGCGTTTTAAGCATGCACATGCATCTTTTGGTAGACGAGATTGAAGTTTTCTGCAAAACCACAAGATGTGCATGCAAATGGTGCTTTTCGCAGAACGCGCACGTGGATTTCTACCAAACAACGTGCTAAGCATGCCGATGCTGCTCTTTTTAGCACCCGCGCACGGATTCGTGCGAAAACGCGTTTTAAGCATGCACATGCATCTTTTGGTAGACGAGATTGAAGTTTTCTGCAAAACCACAAGATGTGCATGCAAATGGTGCTTTTGGCAGAACGCGCACGTGGATTTCTACCAAACGACGGGCTAAGCATGCCGATGCTGCTCTTTTTAGCACCCGCGCACGGATTCGTGCGAAAACGCGTTTTAAGCATCCACATGCATCTTTTGGTAGACGAGATTGAAGTTTTCTGCAAAACCACAAGATGTGCATGCAAATGGTGCTTTTGGCAGAACGCGCACGTGGATTTCTACCAAACAACGTGCTAAGCATGCCGATGCTGCTCTTTTTAGCACCCGCGCACGGATTTGTGCGAAAACGCGTTTTAAGCATGCACATGCATCTTTTGGTAGACGAGATTGAAGTTTTCTGCAAAACCACAAGATATGCATGCAAATGGTGCTTTTCGCAGAACGCGCACGTGGATTTCTACCAAACAACGTGCTAAGCATGCCGATGCTGCTCTTTTTAGCACCCGCGCACGGATTCGTGCGAAAACGCGTTTTAAGCATGCACATGCATCTTTTGGTAGACGAGATTGAAGTTTTCTGCAAAACCACAAGATGTGCATGCAAATGGTGCTTTTGGCAGAACGCGCACGTGGATTTCTACCAAACGACGTGCTAAGCATGCCGATGCTGCTCTTTTTAGCACCCGCGCACGGATTCGTGCGAAAACGCGTTTTAAGCATGCACATGCATCTTTTGGTAGACGAGATTGAAGTTTTCTGCAAAAGCACAAGATGTGCATGCAAATGGTGCTTTTCGCAGAACGCGCACGTGGATTTCTACCAAACAACGTGCTAAGCATGCCGATGCTGCTCTTTTTAGCACCCGCGCACGGATTCGTGCGAAAACGCGTTTTAAGCACGCACATGCATCTTTTGGTAGACGAGATTGAAGTTTTCTGCAAAACCACAAGATGTGCATGCAAATGGTGCTTTTCGCAGAACGCGCACGTGGATTTCTACCAAACAACGTGCTAAGCATGCCGATGCTGCTCTTTTTAGCACCCGCGCACGGATTCGTGCGAAAACGCGTTTTAAGCATGCACATGCATCTTTTGGTAGACGAGATTGAAGTTTTCTGCAAAACCACAATATGTGCATGCAAATGGTGCTTTTCGCAGAACGCGCACGTGGATTTCTACCAAACAACGTGCTAAGCATGCCGATGCTGCTCTTTTTAGTACCCGCGCACGGATTCGTGCGAAAACGCGTTTTAAGCATGCACATGCATCTTTTGGTAGACGATATTGAAGTTTTCTGCAAAACCACAAGATGTGCATGCAAATGGTGCTTTTCGCAGAACGCCCACGTGGATTTCTACCAAACAACGTGCTAAGCATGCCGATGCTGCTCTTTTTAGCACCCGCGCACGGATTTGTGCGAAAACGCGTTTTAAGCATGCACATGCATCTTTTGGTAGACGAGATTGAAGTTTTCTGCAAAACCCCAAGATGTGCATGCTAATGGTGCTTTTCGCAGAACGCGCACGCGGATTTCTACCAAACAACGTGCTAAGCATGCCGATGCTGCTCTTTTTAGCACCCGCGCACGGATTCGTGCGAAAACGCGTTTTAAGCATGCACATGCATCTTTTGGTAGACGAGATTGAAGTTTTCTGCAAAACCACAAGATGTGCATGCAAATGGTGCTTTTGGCAGAACGCGCACGTGGATTTCTACCAAACGACGTGCTAAGCATGCCGATGCTGCTCTTTTTAGCACCCGCGCACGGATTCGCGCGAAAACGCGTTTTAAGCATGCACATGCATCGTTTGGTAGACGAGATTGAAGTTTTCTGCAAAACCACAAGATATGCATGCAAATGGTGCTTTTCGCAGAACGCGCACGTGGATTTCTACCAAACAACGTGCTAAGGCATGCCGATGCTGCTCTTTTTTAGCACCCGCGCACGGATTCGTGCGAAAACGCGTTTTAAGCATGCACATGCATCTTTTGGTAGACGAGATTGAAGTTTTCTGCAAAACCACAAGATGTGCATGCAAATGGTGCTTTTCGCAGAACGCGCACGTGGATTTCTACCAAACAACGTGCTAAGCATGCCGATGCTGCTCTTTCTAGCACCCGCGCACGGATTCGTGCGAAAACGCGTTTTAAGCATGCACATGCATCTTTTGGTAGACGAGATTGAAGTTTTCTGCAAAACCACAAGATGTGCATGCAAATGGTGCTTTTGGCAGAACGCGCACGTGGATTTCTACCAACGACGGGCTAAGCATGCCGATGCTGCTCTTTTTAGCACCCGCGCACGGATTCGCGCGAAAACGCGTTTTAAGCATGCACATGCATCGTTTGGTAGACGCGGATGAAGTTTTCTGCAAAACCACAAGATGTGCATGCAAATGGTGCTTTTGGCAGAACGCGCACGTGGATTTCTACCAAACAACGTGCTAAGCATGCCGATGCTGCTCTTTTAGCACCCGCGCACGGATTCGTGCGAAAACGCGTTTTAAGCATGCACATGCATCTTTTGGTAGACGCGGATGAAGTTTTCTGCAAAACCACAAGATGTGCATGCAAATGGTGCTCTTGGCAGAACGCGCACGTGGATTACTACCAAACGACGTGCTAAGCATGCCGATGCTGCTCTTTTTAGCACCCGCGCACGGATTCGTGCGAAAACGCGTTTTAAGCATCCACATGCATCTTTTGGTAGACGAGATTGAAGTTTTCTGCAAAACCACAAGATGTGCATGCAAATGGTGCTTTTCGCAGAACGCCCACGTGGATTTCTACCAAACAACGTGCTAAGCATGCCGATGCTGCTCTTTTTAGCACCCGCGCACGGATTTGTGCGAAAACGCGTTTTAAGCATGCACATGCATCTTTTGGTAGACGAGATTGAAGTTTTCTGCAAAACCACAAGATATGCATGCAAATGGTGCTTTTCGCAGAACGCGCACGTGGATTTCTACCAAACAACGTGCTAAGCATGCCGATGCTGCTCTTTTTAGCACCCGCGCACGGATTCGTGCGAAAACGCGTTTTAAGCATGCACATGCATCTTTTGGTAGACGAGATTGAAGTTTTCTGCAAAACCACAAGATGTGCATGCAAATGGTGCTTTTCGCAGAACGCGCACGTGGATTTCTACCAAACAACGTGCTAAGCATGCCGATGCTGCTCTTTTTAGCACCCGCGCACGGATTCGTGCGAAAACGCGTTTTAAGCATGCACATGCATCTTTTGGTAGACGAGATTGAAGTTTTCTGCAAAACCACAAGATGTGCATGCAAATGGTGCTTTTGGCAGAACGCGCACGTGGATTTCTACCAAACGACGTGCTAAGCATGCCGATGCTGCTCTTTTTAGCACCCGCGCACGGATTCGCGCGAAAACGCGTTTAAGCATGCACATGCATCTTTTGGTAGACGCGGATGAAGTTTTCTGCAAAACCACAAGATGTGCCATGCAAATGGTGCTTTTGGCAGAACGCGCACGTGGATTTCTACCAAACGACGTGCTAAGCATGGCGATGCTGCTCTTTTTAGCACCCGCACACGGATTTGTGTGAAAACGCGTTTTAAGCATGCACATGCATCTTTTGGTAGACGAGATTTAAGTTTTCTGCAAAACCACAAGATGTGCATGCAAATGGTGCTTTTCGCAGAACGCGCACGTGGATTTCTACCAAACAACGTGCTAAGCATGCCGATGCTGCTCTCTTAGCACCCGCGCACGGATTCGTGCGAAAACGCGTTTTGAGCATGCACATGCATGTTTTGGTAGACGAGATTGAAGTTTTCTGCAAAACCACAAGATGTGCATGCAAATGGTGCTTTTCGCAGAACGCGCACGTGGATTTCTACCAAACAACGTGCTAAGCATGCCGATGCTGCTCTTTTAGCACCCGCGCACGGATTCGTGCGAAAACGCGTTTTAAGCATGCACATGCATCTTTTGGTAGACGAGATTGAAGTTTTCTGCAAAACCACAATATGTGCATGCAAATGGTGCTTTTCGCCAGAACGCGCACGTGGATTTCTACCAAACAACGTGCTAAGCATGCCGATGCTGCTCTTTTTAGCACCCGCGCACGGATTCATGCGAAAACGCGTTTTAAGCATGCACATGCATCTTTTGGTAGACGAGATTGAAGTTTTCTGCAAAACCACAAGATGTGCATGCAAATGGTGCTTTTGGCAGAACGCCCACGTGGATTTCTACCAAACGACGTGCTAAGCATGCCGATGCTGCTCTTTTTAGCACCCGCGCACGGATTCGTGCGAAAACGCGTTTTAAGCATGCACATGCATCTTTGGTAGACGAGATTGAAGTTTTCTGCAAAAGCACAAGATGTGCATGCAAATGGTGCTTTTCGCAGAACGCGCACGTGGATTTCTACCAAACAACGTGCTAAGCATGCCGATGCTGCTCTTTTTAGCACCTGCGCACGGATTCGTGCGAAAACGCGTTTTAAGCATGCACATGCATCTTTTGGGTAGACGAGATTGAAGTTTTCTGCAAAACCACAAGATGTGCATGCAAATGGTGCTTTTCGCAGAACGCGCACGTGGATTTCTACCAAACAACGTGCTAAGCATGCCGATGCTGCTCTTTTTAGCACCCGCGCACGGATTCGTGCGAAAACGCGTTTGAAGCATGCACATGCATCTTTTGTAGACGAGATTGAAGTTTTCTGCAAAACCACAAGATGTGCATGCAAATGGTGCTTTTGGCAGAACGCGCACGTGGATTTCTACCAAACGACGGGCTAAGCATGCCGATGCTGCTCTTTTTAGCACCCGCGCACGGATTCGCGCGAAAACGCGTTTTAAGCATGCACATGCATCGTTTGGTAGACGCGGATGAAGTTTTCTGCAAAACCACAAGATGTGCATGCAAATGGTGCTTTTGGGCAGAACGCGCACGTGGGATTTCGACCAAACAACGTGCTAAGCATGCCGATGCTGCTCTTTTTAGCACCCGCGCACGGATTCGTGCGAAAACGCGTTTTAAGCATGCACATGCATCTTTTGGTAGACGCGGATGAAGTTTTCTGCAAAACCACAAGATGTGCATGCAAATGGTGCTCTTGGCAGAACGCGCACGTGGATTACTACCAAACGACGTGCTAAGCATGCCGATGCTGCTCTTTTAGCACCCGCGCACGGATTCGTGCGAAAACGCGTTTTAAGCATCCACATGCATCTTTTGGTAGACGAGATTGAAGTTTTCTGCAAAACCACAAGATGTGCATGCAAATGGTGCTTTTCGCAGAACGCCCACGTGGATTTCTACCAAACAACGTGCTAAGCATGCCGATGCTGCTCTTTTTAGCACCCGCCGCACGGATTTGTGCGAAAACGCGTTTTAAGCATGCACATGCATCTTTTGGTAGACGAGATTGAAGTTTTCTGCAAAAACCACAAGATATGCATGCAAATGTGCTTTTCGCAGAACGCGCACGTGGATTTCTACCAAAACAACGTGCTAAGCATGCCGATGCTGCTCTTTTTAGCACCCGCGCACGGATTCGTGCGAAAACGCGTTTTAAGCATGCACATGCATCTTTTGGTAGACGAGATTGAAGTTTTCTGCAAAACCACAAGATGTGCATGCAAATGGTGCTTTTCGCAGAACGCGCAGGTGGATTTCTACCAAACAACGTGCTAAGCATGCCGATGCTGCTCTTTTTAGCACCCGCGCACGGATTCGTGCGAAACGCGTTTAAGCATGCACATGCATCTTTTGGTAGACGAGATTGAAGTTTTCTGCAAAACCACAAGATGTGCATGCAAATGGTGCTTTTGGCAGAACGCGCACGTGGATTTCTACCAAACGACGTGCTAAGCATGCCGATGCTGCTCTTTTTAGCACCCGCGCACGGATTCGTGCGAAACGCGTTTTAAGCATGCACATGCATCTTTGGTAGACGAGATTGAAGTTTTCTGCAAAAGCACAAGATGTGCATGCAAATGGTGCTTTTCGCAGAAACGCGCACGTGGATTTCTACCAAACAACGTGCTAAGCATGCCGATGCTGCTCTTTTAGCACCCGCGCACGGATTCGTGCGAAAACGCGTTTTAAGCATGCACATGCATCTTTTGGTAGACGAGATTGAAGTTTTCTGCAAAACCACAAGATGTGCATGCAAATGGTGCTTTTCGCAGAACGCGCACGTGGATTTCTACCAAACAACGTGCTAAGCATGCCGATGCTGCTCTTTTTAGCACCCGCGCACGGATTCGTGCGAAACACGTTTTAAGCATGCACATGCATCTTTTGGTAGACGAGATTGAAGTTTTCTGCAAAACCACAATATGTGCATGCAAATGGTGCTTTCGCAGAACGCGCACGTGGATTTCTACCAAACAACGTGCTAAGCATGCCGATGCTGCTCTTTTTAGTACCCGCGCACGGATTCGTGCGAAAAACGCGTTTTAAGCATGCACATGCATCTTTTGGTAGACGATATTGAAGTTTTCTGCAAAACCACAAGATGTGCATGCAAATGGTGCTTTTCGCAGAACGCCCACGTGGCTTTCTACCAAACAACGTGCTAAGCATGCCGATGCTGCTCTTTTTAGCACCCGCGCACGGATTTGTGCGAAAACGCGTTTTAAGCATGCACATGCATCTTTTGGTAGACGAGATTGAAGTTTTCTGCAAAACCCCAAGATGTGCATGCTAATGGTGCTTTTCGCAGAACGCGCACGCGGATTTCTACCAAACAACGTGCTAAGCATGCCGATGCTGCTCTTTTTAGCACCCGCGCACGGATTCGTGCGAAAACGCGTTTTAAGCATGCACATGCATCTTTGGTAGACGAGATTGAAGTTTTCTGCAAAACCACAAGATGTGCATGCAAATGGTGCTTTTGGCAGAACGCGCACGTGGATTTCTACCAAACGACGTGCTAAGCATGGCCGATGCTGCTCTTTTAGCACCCGCGCACGGATTCGCGCGAAAACGCGTTTTAAGCATGCACATGCATCGTTTGGTAGACGCGGATGAAGTTTTCTGCAAAACCACAAGATGTGCATGCAAATGGTGCTTTTGGCAGAACGCGCACGTGGATTTCTACCAAACAACGTGCTAGGCATGCCGATGCTGCTCTTTTAGCACCCGCGCACGGATTCGTGCGAAAACGTGTTTTAAGCATGCACATGCATCTTTTGGTAGACGAGATTGAAGTTTTCTGCAAAACCACAAGATATGCATGCAAATGGTGCTTTTCGCAGAACGCGCACGTGGATTTCTACCAAACAACGTGCTAAGCATGCCGATGCTGCTCTTTTTAGCACCCGCGCACGGATTCGTGCGAAAACGCGTTTTAAGCATGCACATGCATCTTTTGGTAGACGAGATTGAAGTTTTCTGCAAAACCACAAGATGTGCATGCAAATGGTGCTTTTCGCAGAATGCGCACGTGGATTTCTACCAAACAACGTGCTAAGCATGCCGATGCTGCTCTTTTTAGCACCCGCGCACGGATTCGTGCGAAAACGCGTTTTAAGCATGCACATGCATCTTTTGGTAGACGAGATTGAAGTTTTCTGCAAAACCACAAGATGTGCATGCAAATGGTGCTTTTGGCAGAACGCGCACGTGGATTTCTACCAAACGACGTGCTAAGCATGCCGATGCTGCTCTTTTTAGCACCCGCGCACGGATTCGTGCGAAAACGCGTTTTAAGCATGCACATGCATCTTTTGGTAGACGAGATTGAAGTTTTCTGCAAAAGCACAAGATGTGCATGCAAATGGTGCTTTTCGCAGAACGCGCACGTGGATTTCTACCAAACAACGTGCTAAGCATGCCGATGCTGCTCTTTTTAGCACCTGCGCACGGATTCGTGCGAAAACGCGTTTTAAGCATGCACATGCATCTTTTGGTAGACGAGATTGAAGTTTTCTGCAAAACCACAAGATGTGCATGCAAATGGTGCTTTTCGCAGAACGCGCACGTGGATTTCTACCAAACAACGTGCTAAGCATGCCGATGCTGCTCTTTTTAGCACCCGCGCACGGATTCGTGCGAAAACGCGTTTTAAGCATGCACATGCATCTTTTGGTAGACGAGATTGAAGTTTTCTGCAAAACCACAAGATGTGCATGCAAATGGTGCTTTTTGGCAGAACGCGCACGTGGATTTCTACCAAACGACGGGCTAAGCATGCCGATGCTGCTCTTTTTAGCACCCGCGCACGGATTCGCGCGAAAACGCGTTTTAAGCATGCACATGCATCGTTTGGTAGACGCGGATGAAGTTTTCTGCAAAACCACAAGATGTGCATGCAAATGGTGCTTTTGGCAGAACGTGCACGTGGATTTCTACCAAACAACGTGCTAAGCATGCCGATGCTGCTCTTTTTAGCACCCGCGCACGGATTCGTGCGAAAACGCGTTTTAAGCATGCACATGCATCTTTTGGTAGACGCGGATGAAGTTTTCTGCAAAACCACAAGATGTGCATGCAAATGGTGCTCTTGGCAGAACGCGCACGTGGATTACTACCAAACGACGTGCTAAGCATGCCGATGCTGCTCTTTTTAGCACCCGCGCACGGATTCGTGCGAAAACGCGTTTTAAGCATCCACATGCATCTTTTGGTAGACGAGATTGAAGTTTTCTGCAAAACCACAAGATGTGCATGCAAATGGTGCTTTTCGCAGAACGCCCACGTGGATTTCTACCAAACAACGTGCTAAGCATGCCGATGCTGCTCTTTTTAGCACCCGCGCACGGATTTGTGCGAAAACGCGTTTTAAGCATGCACATGCATCTTTTGGTAGACGAGATTGAAGTTTTCTGCAAAACCACAAGATATGCATGCAAATGGTGCTTTTCGCAGAACGCGCACGTGGATTTCTACCAAACAACGTGCTAAGCATGCCGATGCTGCTCTTTTTAGCACCCGCGCACGGATTCGTGCGAAAACGCGTTTTAAGCATGCACATGCATCTTTGGTAGACGAGATTGAAGTTTTCTGCAAAACCACAAGATGTGCATGCAAATGGTGCTTTTCGCAGAACGCGCACGTGGATTTCTACCAAACAACGTGCTAAGCATGCCGATGCTGCTCTTTTTAGCACCCGCGCACGGATTCGTGCGAAAACGCGTTTTAAGCATGCACATGCATCTTTTGGTAGACGAGATTGAAGTTTTCTGCAAAACCACAAGATGTGCATGCAAATGGTGCTTTTGGCAGAACGCGCACGTGGATTTCTACCAAACGACGTGCTAAGCATGCCGATGCTGCTCTTTTTAGCACCCGCGCACGGATTCGCGCGAAAACGCGTTTTAAGCATGCACATGCATCGTTTGGTAGACGCGGATGAAGTTTTCTGCAAAACCACAAGATGTGCATGCAAATGGTGCTTTTGGCAGAACGCGCACGTGGATTTCTACCAAACAACGTGCTAGGCATGCCGATGCTGCTCTTTTTAGCACCCGCGCACGGATTCGTGCGAAAACGTGTTTTAAGCATGCACATGCATCTTTTGGTAGACGAGATTGAAGTTTTCTGCAAAACCACAAGATATGCATGCAAATGGTGCTTTTCGCAGAACGCGCACGTGGATTTCTACCAAACAACGTGCTAAGCATGCCGATGCTGCTCTTTTTAGCACCCGCGCACGGATTCGTGCGAAAACGCGTTTTAAGCATGCACATGCATCTTTTGGTAGACGAGATTGAAGTTTTCTGCAAAACCACAAGATGTGCATGCAAATGGTGCTTTTCGCAGAATGCGCACGTGGATTTCTACCAAACAACGTGCTAAGCATGCCGATGCTGCTCTTTTTAGCACCCGCGCACGGATTCGTGCGAAAACGCGTTTTAAGCATGCACATGCATCTTTTGGTAGACGAGATTGAAGTTTTCTGCAAAACCACAAGATGTGCATGCAAATGGTGCTTTTGGCAGAACGCGCACGTGGATTTCTACCAAACGACGTGCTAAGCATGCCGATGCTGCTCTTTTTAGCACCCGCGCACGGATTCGTGCGAAAACGCGTTTTAAGCATGCACATGCATCTTTTGGTAGACGAGATTGAAGTTTTCTGCAAAAGCACAAGATGTGCATGCAAATGGTGCTTTTCGCAGAACGCGCACGTGGATTTCTACCAAACAACGTGCTAAGCATGCCGATGCTGCTCTTTTTAGCACCTGCGCACGGATTCGTGCGAAAACGCGTTTTAAGCATGCACATGCATCTTTTGGTAGACGAGATTGAAGTTTTCTGCAAAACCACAAGATGTGCATGCAAATGGTGCTTTTCGCAGAACGCGCACGTGGATTTCTACCAAACAACGTGCTAAGCATGCCGATGCTGCTCTTTTTAGCACCCGCGCACGGATTCGTGCGAAAACGCGTTTTAAGCATGCACATGCATCTTTTGGTAGACGAGATTGAAGTTTTCTGCAAAACCACAAGATGTGCATGCAAATGGTGCTTTTGGCAGAACGCGCACGTGGATTTCTACCAAACGACGGGCTAAGCATGCCGATGCTGCTCTTTTTAGCACCCGCGCACGGATTCGCGCGAAAACGCGTTTTAAGCATGCACATGCATCGTTTGGTAGACGCGGATGAAGTTTTCTGCAAAACCACAAGATGTGCATGCAAATGGTGCTTTTGGCAGAACGTGCACGTGGATTTCTACCAAACAACGTGCTAAGCATGCCGATGCTGCTCTTTTTAGCACCCGCGCACGGATTCGTGCGAAAACGCGTTTTAAGCATGCACATGCATCTTTTGGTAGACGCGGATGAAGTTTTCTGCAAAACCACAAGATGTGCATGCAAATGGTGCTCTTGGCAGAACGCGCACGTGGATTACTACCAAACGACGTGCTAAGCATGCCGATGCTGCTCTTTTTAGCACCCGCGCACGGATTCGTGCGAAAACGCGTTTTAAGCATCCACATGCATCTTTTGGTAGACGAGATTGAAGTTTTCTGCAAAACCACAAGATGTGCATGCAAATGGTGCTTTTCGCAGAACGCCCACGTGGATTTCTACCAAACAACGTGCTAAGCATGCCGATGCTGCTCTTTTTAGCACCCGCGCACGGATTTGTGCGAAAACGCGTTTTAAGCATGCACATGCATCTTTTGGTAGACGAGATTGAAGTTTTCTGCAAAACCACAAGATATGCATGCAAATGGTGCTTTTCGCAGAACGCGCACGTGGATTTCTACCAAACAACGTGCTAAGCATGCCGATGCTGCTCTTTTTAGCACCCGCGCACGGATTCGTGCGAAAACGCGTTTTAAGCATGCACATGCATCTTTTGGTAGACGAGATTGAAGTTTTCTGCAAAACCACAAGATGTGCATGCAAATGGTGCTTTTCGCAGAACGCGCACGTGGATTTCTACCAAACAACGTGCTAAGCATGCCGATGCTGCTCTTTTTAGCACCCGCGCACGGATTCGTGCGAAAACGCGTTTTAAGCATGCACATGCATCTTTTGGTAGACGAGATTGAAGTTTTCTGCAAAACCACAAGATGTGCATGCAAATGGTGCTTTTGGCAGAACGCGCACGTGGATTTCTACCAAACGACGTGCTAAGCATGCCGATGCTGCTCTTTTTAGCACCCGCGCACGGATTCGTGCGAAAACGCGTTTTAAGCATGCACATGCATCTTTTGGTAGACGAGATTGAAGTTTTCTGCAAAAGCACAAGATGTGCATGCAAATGGTGCTTTTCGCAGAACGCGCACGTGGATTTCTACCAAACAACGTGCTAAGCATGCCGATGCTGCTCTTTTTAGCACCCGCGCACGGATTCGTGCGAAAACGCGTTTTAAGCATGCACATGCATCTTTTGGTAGACGAGATTGAAGTTTTCTGCAAAACCACAAGATGTGCATGCAAATGGTGCTTTTCGCAGAACGCGCACGTGGATTTCTACCAAACAACGTGCTAAGCATGCCGATGCTGCTCTTTTTAGCACCCGCGCACGGATTCGTGCGAAAACGCGCTTTAAGCATGCACATGCATCTTTTGGTAGACGAGATTGAAGTTTTCTGCAAAACCACAATATGTGCATGCAAATGGTGCTTTTCGCAGAACGCGCACGTGGATTTCTACCAAACAACGTGCTAAGCATGCCGACGCTGCTCTTTTTAGTACCCGCGCACGGATTCGTGCGAAAACGCGTTTTAAGCATGCACATGCATCTTTTGGTAGACGATATTGAAGTTTTCTGCAAAACCACAAGATGTGCATGCAAATGGCGCTTTTCGCAGAACGCCCACGTGGATTTCTACCAAACAACGTGCTAAGCATGCCGATGCTGCTCTTTTTAGCACCCGCGCACGGATTCGTGCGAAAACGCGTTTTAAGCATGCACATGCATCTTTTGGTAGACGAGATTGAAGTTTTCTGCAAAACCACAAGATGTGCATGCAAATGGTGCTTTTGGCAGAACGCGCACGTGGATTTCTACCAAACGACGTGCTAAGCATGCCGATGCTGCTCTTTTTAGCACCCACGCACGGATTCGCGCGAAAACGCGTTTTAAGCATGCACATGCATCGTTTGGTAGACGCGGATGAAGTTTTCTGCAAAACCACAAGATGTGCATGCAAATGGTGCTTTTGGCAGAACGCGCACGTGGATTTCTACCAAACAACGTGCTAGGCATGCCGATGCTGCTCTTTTTAGCACCCGCGCACGGATTCGTGCGAAAACGTGTTTTAAGCATGCACATGCATCTTTTGGTAGACGCGGATGAAGTTTTCTGCAAAACCACAAGATGTGCATGCAAATGGTGCTCTTGGCAGAACGCGAACGTGGATTACTACCAAACGACGTGCTAAGCATGCCGATGCTGCTCTTTTTAGCACCCGCGCACGGATTCGTGCGAAAACGCGTTTTAAGCATGCACATGCATCTTTTGGTAGACGAGATTGAAGTTTTCTGCAAAACCACAAGATGTGCATGCAAATGGTGCTTTTCGCAGAACGCGCACGTGGATTTCTACCAAACAACGTGCTAAGCATGCCGATGCTGCTCTTTTTAGCACCTGCGCACGGATTCGTGCGAAAACGCGTTTTAAGCATGCACATGCATCTTTTGGTAGACGAGATTGAAGTTTTCTGCAAAACCACAAGATGTGCATGCAAATGGTGCTTTTCGCAGAACGCGCACGTGGATTTCTACCAAACAACGTGCTAAGCATGCCGATGCTGCTCTTTTTAGCACCCGCGCACGGATTCGTGCGAAAACGCGTTTTAAGCATGCACATGCATCTTTTGGTAGACGAGATTGAAGTTTTCTGCAAAACCACAAGATGTGCATGCAAATGGTGCTTTTCGCAGAACGCGCACGTGGATTTCTACCAAACAACGTTCTAAGCATGCCGATGCTGCTCTTTTTAGCACCCGCGCACGGATTCGTGCGAAAACGCGTTTTAAGCATGCACATGCATCTTTTGGTAGACGAGATTGAAGTTTTCTGCAAAACCACAAGATGTGCATGCAAATGGTGCTTTTCGCAGAACGCCCACGTGGATTTCTACCAAACAACGTGCTAAGCATGCCGATGCTGCTCTTTTTAGCACCCGCGCACGGATTTGTGCGAAAACGCGTTTTAAGCATGCACATGCATCTTTTGGTAGACGAGATTGAAGTTTTCTGCAAAACCACAAGATATGCATGCAAATGGTGCTTTTCGCAGAACGCGCACGTGGATTTCTACCAAACAACGTGCTAAGCATGCCGATGCTGCTCTTTTTAGTACCCGCGCACGGATTCGTGCGAAAACGCGTTTTAAGCATGCACATGCATCTTTTGGTAGACGATATTGAAGTTTTCTGCAAAACCACAAGATGTGCATGCAAATGGTGCTTTTCGCAGAACGCCCACGTGGATTTCTACCAAACAACGTGCTAAGCATGCCGATGCTGCTCTTTTTAGCACCCGCGCACGGATTTGTGCGAAAACGCGTTTTAAGCATGCACATGCATCTTTTGGTAGACGAGATTGAAGTTTTCTGCAAAACCCCAAGATGTGCATGCTAATGGTGCTTTTCGCAGAACGCGCACGCGGATTTCTACCAAACAACGTGCTAAGCATGCCGATGCTGCTCTTTTTAGCACCCGCGCACGGATTCGTGCGAAAACGCGTTTTAAGCATGCACATGCATCTTTTGGTAGACGAGATTGAAGTTTTCTGCAAAACCACAAGATGTGCATGCAAATGGTGCTTTTGGCAGAACGCGCACGTGGATTTCTACCAAACGACGTGCTAAGCATGCCGATGCTGCTCTTTTTAGCACCCGCGCACGGATTCGCGCGAAAACGCGTTTTAAGCATGCACATGCATCGTTTGGTAGACGCGGATGAAGTTTTCTGCAAAACCACAAGATGTGCATGCAAATGGTGCTTTTGGCAGAACCCGCACGTGGATTTCTACCAAACAACGTGCTAGGCATGCCGATGCTGCTCTTTTTAGCACCCGCGCACGGATTCGTGCGAAAACGTGTTTTAAGCATGCACATGCATCTTTTGGTAGACGCGGATGAAGTTTTCTGCAAAACCACAAGATGTGCATGCAAATGGTGCTCTTGGCAGAACGCGAACGTGGATTACTACCAAACGACGTGCTAAGCATGCCGATGCTGCTCTTTTTAGCACCCGCGCACGGATTCGTGCGAAAACGCGTTTTAAGCATGCACATGCATCTTTTGGTAGACGAGATTGAAGTTTTCTGCAAAACCACAAGATGTGCATGCAAATGGTGCTTTTCGCAGAACGCGCACGTGGATTTCTACCAAACAACGTGCTAAGCATGCCGATGCTGCTCTTTTTAGCACCTGCGCACGGATTCGTGCGAAAACGCGTTTTAAGCATGCACATGCATCTTTTGGTAGACGAGATTGAAGTTTTCTGCAAAACCACAAGATGTGCATGCAAATGGTGCTTTTCGCAGAACGCGCACGTGGATTTCTACCAAACAACGTGCTAAGCATGCCGATGCTGCTCTTTTTAGCACCCGCGCACGGATTCGTGCGAAAACGCGTTTTAAGCATGCACATGCATCTTTTGGTAGACGAGATTGAAGTTTTCTGCAAAACCACAAGATGTGCATGCAAATGGTGCTTTTCGCAGAACGCGCACGTGGATTTCTACCAAACAACGTTCTAAGCATGCCGATGCTGCTCTTTTTAGCACCCGCGCACGGATTCGTGCGAAAACGCGTTTTAAGCATGCACATGCATCTTTTGGTAGACGAGATTGAAGTTTTCTGCAAAACCACAAGATGTGCATGCAAATGGTGCTTTTCGCAGAACGCCCACGTGGATTTCTACCAAACAACGTGCTAAGCATGCCGATGCTGCTCTTTTTAGCACCCGCGCACGGATTTGTGCGAAAACGCGTTTTAAGCATGCACATGCATCTTTTGGTAGACGAGATTGAAGTTTTCTGCAAAACCACAAGATATGCATGCAAATGGTGCTTTTCGCAGAACGCGCACGTGGATTTCTACCAAACAACGTGCTAAGCATGCCGATGCTGCTCTTTTTAGCACCCGCGCACGGATTCGTGCGAAAACGCGTTTTAAGCATGCACATGCATCTTTTGGTAGACGAGATTGAAGTTTTCTGCAAAACCACAAGATGTGCATGCAAATGGTGCTTTTCGCAGAACGCGCACGTGGATTTCTACCAAACAACGTGCTAAGCATGCCGATGCTGCTCTTTTTAGCACCCGCGCACGGATTCGTGCGAAAACGCGTTTTAAGCATGCACATGCATCTTTTGGTAGACGAGATTGAAGTTTTCTGCAAAACCACAAGATGTGCATGCAAATGGTGCTTTTGGCAGAACGCGCACGTGGATTTCTACCAAACGACGTGCTAAGCATGCCGATGCTGCTCTTTTTAGCACCCGCGCACGGATTCGCGCGAAAAAGCGTTTTAAGCATGCACATGCATCTTTTGGTAGACGCGGATGAAGTTTTCTGCAAAACCACAAGATGTGCATGCAAATGGTGCTTTTGGCAGAACGCGCACGTGAATTTCTACCAAACGACGTGCTAAGCATGGCGATGCTGCTCTTTTTAGCACCCGCACACGGATTTGTGTGAAAACGCGTTTTAAGCATGCACATGCATCTTTTGGTAGACGAGATTGAAGTTTTCTGCAAAACCACAAGATGTGCATGCAAATGGTGCTTTTCGCAGAACGCGCACGTGGATTTCTACCAAACAACGTGCTAAGCATGCCGATGCTGCTCTCTTTAGCACCCGCGCACGGATTCGTGCGAAAACGCGTTTTAAGCATGCACATGCATCTTTTGGTAGACGAGATTGAAGTTTTCTGCAAAAGCACAAGATGTGCATGCAAATGGTGCTTTTCGCAGAACGCGCACGTGGATTTCTACCAAACAACGTGCTAAGCATGCCGATGCTGCTCTTTTTAGCACCCGCGCACGGATTCGTGCGAAAACGCGTTTTAAGCATGCACATGCATCTTTTGGTAGACGAGATTGAAGTTTTCTGCAAAACCACAAGATGTGCATGCAAATGGTGCTTTTCGCAGAACGCGCACGTGGATTTCTACCAAACAACGTGCTAAGCATGCCGATGCTGCTCTTTTTAGCACCCGCGCACGGATTCGTGCGAAAACGCGCTTTAAGCATGCACATGCATCTTTTGGTAGACGAGATTGAAGTTTTCTGCAAAACCACAATATGTGCATGCAAATGGTGCTTTTCGCAGAACGCGCACGTGGATTTCTACCAAACAACGTGCTAAGCATGCCGACGCTGCTCTTTTTAGTACCCGCGCACGGATTCGTGCGAAAACGCGTTTTAAGCATGCACATGCATCTTTTGGTAGACGATATTGAAGTTTTCTGCAAAACCACAAGATGTGCATGCAAATGGTGCTTTTCGCAGAACGCCCACGTGGATTTCTACCAAACAACGTGCTAAGCATGCCGATGCTGCTCTTTTTAGCACCCGCGCACGGATTCGTGCGAAAACGCGTTTTAAGCATGCACATGCATCTTTTGGTAGACGAGATTGAAGTTTTCTGCAAAACCACAAGATGTGCATGCAAATGGTGCTTTTGGCAGAACGCGCACGTGGATTTCTACCAAACGACGTGCTAAGCATGCCGATGCTGCTCTTTTTAGCACCCACGCACGGATTCGCGCGAAAACGCGTTTTAAGCATGCACATGCATCGTTTGGTAGACGCGGATGAAGTTTTCTGCAAAACCACAAGATGTGCATGCAAATGGTGCTTTTGGCAGAACGCGCACGTGGATTTCTACCAAACAACGTGCTAGGCATGCCGATGCTGCTCTTTTTAGCACCCGCGCACGGATTCGTGCGAAAACGTGTTTTAAGCATGCACATGCATCTTTTGGTAGACGCGGATGAAGTTTTCTGCAAAACCACAAGATGTGCATGCAAATGGTGCTCTTGGCAGAACGCGAACGTGGATTACTACCAAACGACGTGCTAAGCATGCCGATGCTGCTCTTTTTAGCACCCGCGCACGGATTCGTGCGAAAACGCGTTTTAAGCATGCACATGCATCTTTTGGTAGACGAGATTGAAGTTTTCTGCAAAACCACAAGATGTGCATGCAAATGGTGCTTTTCGCAGAACGCGCACGTGGATTTCTACCAAACAACGTGCTAAGCATGCCGATGCTGCTCTTTTTAGCACCTGCGCACGGATTCGTGCGAAAACGCGTTTTAAGCATGCACATGCATCTTTTGGTAGACGAGATTGAAGTTTTCTGCAAAACCACAAGATGTGCATGCAAATGGTGCTTTTCGCAGAACGCGCACGTGGATTTCTACCAAACAACGTGCTAAGCATGCCGATGCTGCTCTTTTTAGCACCCGCGCACGGATTCGTGCGAAAACGCGTTTTAAGCATGCACATGCATCTTTTGGTAGACGAGATTGAAGTTTTCTGCAAAACCACAAGATGTGCATGCAAATGGTGCTTTTCGCAGAACGCGCACGTGGATTTCTACCAAACAACGTTCTAAGCATGCCGATGCTGCTCTTTTTAGCACCCGCGCACGGATTCGTGCGAAAACGCGTTTTAAGCATGCACATGCATCTTTTGGTAGACGAGATTGAAGTTTTCTGCAAAACCACAAGATGTGCATGCAAATGGTGCTTTTCGCAGAACGCCCACGTGGATTTCTACCAAACAACGTGCTAAGCATGCCGATGCTGCTCTTTTTAGCACCCGCGCACGGATTTGTGCGAAAACGCGTTTTAAGCATGCACATGCATCTTTTGGTAGACGAGATTGAAGTTTTCTGCAAAACCACAAGATATGCATGCAAATGGTGCTTTTCGCAGAACGCGCACGTGGATTTCTACCAAACAACGTGCTAAGCATGCCGATGCTGCTCTTTTTAGTACCCGCGCACGGATTCGTGCGAAAACGCGTTTTAAGCATGCACATGCATCTTTTGGTAGACGATATTGAAGTTTTCTGCAAAACCACAAGATGTGCATGCAAATGGTGCTTTTCGCAGAACGCCCACGTGGATTTCTACCAAACAACGTGCTAAGCATGCCGATGCTGCTCTTTTTAGCACCCGCGCACGGATTTGTGCGAAAACGCGTTTTAAGCATGCACATGCATCTTTTGGTAGACGAGATTGAAGTTTTCTGCAAAACCCCAAGATGTGCATGCTAATGGTGCTTTTCGCAGAACGCGCACGCGGATTTCTACCAAACAACGTGCTAAGCATGCCGATGCTGCTCTTTTTAGCACCCGCGCACGGATTCGTGCGAAAACGCGTTTTAAGCATGCACATGCATCTTTTGGTAGACGAGATTGAAGTTTTCTGCAAAACCACAAGATGTGCATGCAAATGGTGCTTTTGGCAGAACGCGCACGTGGATTTCTACCAAACGACGTGCTAAGCATGCCGATGCTGCTCTTTTTAGCACCCGCGCACGGATTCGCGCGAAAACGCGTTTTAAGCATGCACATGCATCGTTTGGTAGACGCGGATGAAGTTTTCTGCAAAACCACAAGATGTGCATGCAAATGGTGCTTTTGGCAGAACCCGCACGTGGATTTCTACCAAACAACGTGCTAGGCATGCCGATGCTGCTCTTTTTAGCACCCGCGCACGGATTCGTGCGAAAACGTGTTTTAAGCATGCACATGCATCTTTTGGTAGACGCGGATGAAGTTTTCTGCAAAACCACAAGATGTGCATGCAAATGGTGCTCTTGGCAGAACGCGAACGTGGATTACTACCAAACGACGTGCTAAGCATGCCGATGCTGCTCTTTTTAGCACCCGCGCACGGATTCGTGCGAAAACGCGTTTTAAGCATGCACATGCATCTTTTGGTAGACGAGATTGAAGTTTTCTGCAAAACCACAAGATGTGCATGCAAATGGTGCTTTTCGCAGAACGCGCACGTGGATTTCTACCAAACAACGTGCTAAGCATGCCGATGCTGCTCTTTTTAGCACCTGCGCACGGATTCGTGCGAAAACGCGTTTTAAGCATGCACATGCATCTTTTGGTAGACGAGATTGAAGTTTTCTGCAAAACCACAAGATGTGCATGCAAATGGTGCTTTTCGCAGAACGCGCACGTGGATTTCTACCAAACAACGTGCTAAGCATGCCGATGCTGCTCTTTTTAGCACCCGCGCACGGATTCGTGCGAAAACGCGTTTTAAGCATGCACATGCATCTTTTGGTAGACGAGATTGAAGTTTTCTGCAAAACCACAAGATGTGCATGCAAATGGTGCTTTTCGCAGAACGCGCACGTGGATTTCTACCAAACAACGTTCTAAGCATGCCGATGCTGCTCTTTTTAGCACCCGCGCACGGATTCGTGCGAAAACGCGTTTTAAGCATGCACATGCATCTTTTGGTAGACGAGATTGAAGTTTTCTGCAAAACCACAAGATGTGCATGCAAATGGTGCTTTTCGCAGAACGCCCACGTGGATTTCTACCAAACAACGTGCTAAGCATGCCGATGCTGCTCTTTTTAGCACCCGCGCACGGATTTGTGCGAAAACGCGTTTTAAGCATGCACATGCATCTTTTGGTAGACGAGATTGAAGTTTTCTGCAAAACCACAAGATATGCATGCAAATGGTGCTTTTCGCAGAACGCGCACGTGGATTTCTACCAAACAACGTGCTAAGCATGCCGATGCTGCTCTTTTTAGCACCCGCGCACGGATTCGTGCGAAAACGCGTTTTAAGCATGCACATGCATCTTTTGGTAGACGAGATTGAAGTTTTCTGCAAAACCACAAGATGTGCATGCAAATGGTGCTTTTCGCAGAACGCGCACGTGGATTTCTACCAAACAACGTGCTAAGCATGCCGATGCTGCTCTTTTTAGCACCCGCGCACGGATTCGTGCGAAAACGCGTTTTAAGCATGCACATGCATCTTTTGGTAGACGAGATTGAAGTTTTCTGCAAAACCACAAGATGTGCATGCAAATGGTGCTTTTGGCAGAACGCGCACGTGGATTTCTACCAAACGACGTGCTAAGCATGCCGATGCTGCTCTTTTTAGCACCCGCGCACGGATTCGCGCGAAAAAGCGTTTTAAGCATGCACATGCATCTTTTGGTAGACGCGGATGAAGTTTTCTGCAAAAACCACAAGATGTGCATGCAAATGGTGCTTTTGGCAGAACGCGCACGTGAATTTCTACCAAACGACGTGCTAAGCATGGCGATGCTGCTCTTTTTAGCACCCGCACACGGATTTGTGTGAAAACGCGTTTTAAGCATGCACATGCATCTTTTGGTAGACGAGATTGAAGTTTTCTGCAAAACCACAAGATGTGCATGCAAATGGTGCTTTTCGCAGAACGCGCACGTGGATTTCTACCAAACAACGTGCTAAGCATGCCGATGCTGCTCTCTTTAGCACCCGCGCACGGATTCGTGCGAAAACGCGTTTTAAGCATGCACATGCATCTTTTGGTAGACGAGATTGAAGTTTTCTGCAAAACCACAAGATGTGCATGCAAATGGTGCTTTTCGCAGAACGCGCACGTTGTTTTCTACCAAACAACGTGCTAAGCATGCCGATGCTGCTCTTTTTAGCACCCGCGCACGGATTCGTGCGAAAACGCGTTTTAAGCATGCACATGCATCTTTTGGTAGACGAGATTGAAGTTTTCTGCAAAACCACAATATGTGCATGCAAATGGTGCTTTTCGCAGAACGCGCACGTGGATTTCTACCAAACAACGTGCTAAGCATGCCGATGCTGCTCTTTTTAGCACCCGCGCACGGATTCGTGCGAAAACGCGTTTTAAGCATGCAGATGCATCTTTTGGTAGACGAGATTGAAGTTTTCTGCAAAACCACAAGATGTGCATGCAAATGGTGCTTTTCGCAGAACGCCCACGTGGATTTCTACCAAACAACGTGCTAAGCATGCCGATGCTGCTCTTTTAAACACCCGCGCACGGATTTGTGCGAAAACGCGTTTTAAGCATGCACATGCATCTTTTGGTAGACGAGATTGAAGTTTTCTGCAAAACCACAAGATGTGCATGCAAATGGTGCTTTTCGCAGAACGCGCACGTGGATTTCTACCAAACAACGTGCTAAGCATGCCGATGCTGCTCTTTTTAGCACCCGCGCACGGATTTGTGCGAAAACGCGTTTTAAGCATGCACATGCATCTTTTGGTAGACGAGATTGAAGTTTTCTGCAAAACCACAAGATGTGCATGCAAATGGTGCTTTTCGCAGAACGCGCACGTGGATTTCTACCAAACAACGTGCTAAGCATGCCGATGCTGCTCTTTTTTAGCACCCGCGCACGGATTCGTGCGAAAACGCGTTTTAAGCATGCACATGCATCTTTTGGTAGACGAGATTGAAGTTTTCTGCAAAACCACAAGATGTGCATGCAAATGGTGCTTTTCGCAGAACGCGCACGTGGATTTCTACCAAACAACGTGCTCAGCATGCCGATGCTGCTCTTTTTAGCACCCGCGCACGGATTCGTGCGAAAACGCGTTTTAAGCATGGCACATGCATCTTTTGGTAGACGAGATTGAAGTTTTCTGCAAAACAACAAGATGTGCATGCAAACGGTGCTTTTGGCAGAACGCGCACGTGGATTTCTACCAAACGACGTGCTAAGCATGCCGATGCTGCTCTTTTTAGCACCCGCGCACGGATTCGCGCGAAAACGCCGTTTTAAGCATGCACATGCATCTTTTGGTAGACGCGGATGAAGTTTTCTGCAAAACCACAAGATGTGCATGGCAAATCGTGCTTTTGGCAGAACGCGCACGTGGATTTCTACCAAACGACGTGCTAAGCATGCCGATGCTGCTCTTTTTAGCACCCGCGCACGGATTTGTGCGAAAACGCGTTTTAAGCATGCACATGCATCTTTTGGTAGACGAGATTGAAGTTTTCTGCAAAACCACAAGATGTGCATGCAAATGGTGCTTTTCGCAGAACGCGCACGTGGATTTCTACCAAACAACGTGCTAAGCATGCCGATGCTGCTCTTTTTAGCACCCGCGCACGGATTCGTGCGAAAACGCGTTTTAAGCATGCACATGCATCTTTTGGTAGACGAGATTGAAGTTTTCTGCAAAACCACAAGATGTGCATGCAAATGGTGCTTTTCGCAGAACGCGCACGTGGATTTCTACCAAACAACGTTCTAAGCATGCCGATGCTGCTCTTTTTAGCACCCGCGCACGGATTCGTGCGAAAACGCGTTTTAAGCATGCACATGCATCTTTTGGTAGACGAGATTGAAGTTTTCTGCAAAACCACAAGATGTGCATGCAAATGGTGCTTTTCGCAGAACGCGCACGTGGATTTCTACCAACCAACGTGCTCAGCATGCCGATGCTGCTCTTTTAGCACCCGCGCACGGATTCGTGCGAAAACGCGTTTTAAGCATGCACATGCATCTTTTGGTAGACGAGATTGAAGTTTCTGCAAAACAACAAGATGTGCATGCAAACGGTGCTTTTGGCAGAACGCGCACGTGGATTTTCTACCAAACGACGTGCTAAGCATGCCGATGCTGCTCTTTTTAGCACCCGCGCACGGATTCGCGCGAAAACGCGTTTTAAGCATGCACATGCATCTTTTGGTAGACGCGGATGAAGTTTTCTGCAAAACCACAAGATGTGCATGCAAATGGTGCTTTTGGCAGAACGCGCACGTGGGATTTCTACCAAACGACGTGCTAAGCATGCCGATGCTGCTCTTTTTAGCACCCGCGCACGGATTTGTGCGAAAACGCGTTTTTAAGCATGCACATGCATCTTTTGGTAGACGAGATTGAAGTTTTCTGCAAAACCACAAGATGTGCATGCAAATGGGTGCTTTTCGCAGAACGCGCACGTGGATTTCTACCAAACAACGTGCTAAGCATGCCGATGCTGCTCTTTTTAGCACCCGCGCACGGATTCGTGCGAAAACGCGTTTTAAGCATGCACATGCATCTTTTGGTAGACGAGATTGAAGTTTTCTGCAAAACCACAAGATGTGCATGCAAATGGTGCTTTTCGCAGAACGCGCACGTGGATTTCTACCAAAACAACGTTCTAAGCATGCCGATGCTGCTCTTTTTAGCACCCGCCGCACGGATTCGTGCGAAAACGCGTTTTAAGCATGCACATGCATCTTTTGGTAGACGAGATTGAAGTTTTCTGCAAAACCACAAGATGTGCATGCAAATGGTGCTTTTCGCAGAACGCCCACGTGGATTTCTACCAAACAACGTGCTAAGCATGCCGATGCTGCTCTTTTTAGCACCCGCGCACGGATTTGTGCGAAAACGCGTTTTAAGCATGCACATGCATCTTTTGGTAGGACGAGATTGAAGTTTTCTGCAAAACCACAAGATATGCATGCAAATGGTGCTTTTCGCAGAACGCGCACGTGGATTTCTACCAAACAACGTGCTAAGCATGCCGATGCTGCTCTTTTTAGCACCCGCGCACGGATTCGTGCGAAAACGCGTTTTAAGCATGCACATGCATCTTTTGGTAGACGAGATTGAAGTTTTCTGCAAAACCACAAGCTGTGCATGCAAATGGTGCTTTTCGCAGAACGCGCACGTGGATTTCTACCAAACAACGTGCTAAGCATGCCGATGCTGCTCTTTTTAGCACCCGCGCACGGATTCGTGCGAAAACGCGTTTTAAGCATGCACATGCATCTTTTGGTAGACGAGATTGAAGTTTTCTGCAAAACAACAAGATGTGCATGCAAACGGTGCTTTTGGCAGAACGCGCACGTGGATTTCTACCAAACGACGGGCTAAGCATGCCGATGCTGCTCTTTTTAGCACCCGCGCACGGATTCGCGCGAAAACGCGTTTTAAGCATGCACATGCATCTTTTGGTAGACGCGGATGAAGTTTTCTGCAAAACCACAAGATGTGCATGCAAATGGTGCTTTTGGCAGAACGCGCACGTGGATTTCTACCAAACGACGTGCTAAGCATGCCGATGCTGCTCTTTTTAGCACCCGCGCACGGATTTGTGCGAAAACGCATTTTAAGCATGCACATGCATCTTTTGGTAGACGAGATTGAAGTTTTCTGCAAAACCACAAGATGTGCATGCAAATGGTGCTTTTCGCAGAACGCGCACGTGGATTTCTACCAAACAACGTGCTAAGCATGCCGATGCTGCTCTTTTTAGCACCCGCGCACGGATTCGTGCGAAAACGCGTTTTAAGCATGCACATGCATCTTTTGGTAGACGAGATTGAAGTTTTCTGCAAAACCACAAGATGTGCATGCAAATGGTGCTTTTCGCAGAACGCGCACGTGGATTTCTACCAAACAACGTTCTAAGCATGCCGATGCTGCTCTTTTTAGCACCCGCGCACGGATTCGTGCGAAAACGCGTTTTAAGCATGCACATGCATCTTTTGGTAGACGAGATTGAAGTTTTCTGCAAAACCACAAGATGTGCATGCAAATGGTGCTTTTCGCAGAACGCCCACGTGGATTTCTACCAAACAACGTGCTAAGCATGCCGATGCTGCTCTTTTTAGCACCCGCGCACGGATTTGTGCGAAAACGCGTTTTAAGCATGCACATGCATCTTTTGGTAGACGAGATTGAAGTTTTCTGCAAAACCACAAGATATGCATGCAAATGGTGCTTTTCGCAGAACGCGCACGTGGATTTCTACCAAACAACGTGCTAAGCATGCCGATGCTGCTCTTTTTAGCACCCGCGCACGGATTCGTGCGAAAACGCGTTTTAAGCATGCACATGCATCTTTTGGTAGACGAGATTGAAGTTTTCTGCAAAACCACAAGCTGTGCATGCAAATGGTGCTTTTCGCAGAACGCGCACGTGGATTTCTACCAAACAACGTGCTAAGCATGCCGATGCTGCTCTTTTTAGCACCCGCGCACGGATTCGTGCGAAAACGCGTTTTAAGCATGCACATGCATCTTTTGGTAGACGAGATTGAAGTTTTCTGCAAAACCACAAGATGTGCATGCAAATGGTGCTTTTGGCAGAACGCGCACGTGGATTTCTACCAAACGACGGGCTAAGCATGCCGATGCTGCTCTTTTTAGCACCCGCGCACGGATTCGCGCGAAAACGCGTTATAAGCATGCACATGCATCGTTTGGTAGACGCGGATGAAGTTTTCTGCAAAACCACAAGATGTGCATGCAAATGGTGCTTTTGGCAGAACGCGCACGTGGATTTCTACCAAACAACGTGCTAAGCATGCCGATGCTGCTCTTTTTAGCACCCGCGCACGGATTCGTGCGAAAACGCGTTTTAAGCATGCACATGCATCTTTTGGTAGACGCGGATGAAGTTTTCTGCAAAACCACAAGATGTGCATGCAAATGGTGCTCTTGGCAGAACGCGCACGTGGATTACTACCAAACGACGTGCTAAGCATGCCGATGCTGCTCTTTTTAGCACCCGCGCACGGATTCGTGCGAAAACGCGTTTTAAGCATCCACATGCATCTTTTGGTAGACGAGATTGAAGTTTTCTGCAAAACCACAAGATGTGCATGCAAATGGTGCTTTTCGCAGAACGCCCACGTGGATTTCTACCAAACAACGTGCTAAGCATGCCGATGCTGCTCTTTTTAGCACCCGCGCACGGATTTGTGCGAAAACGCGTTTTAAGCATGCACATGCATCTTTTGGTAGACGAGATTGAAGTTTTCTGCAAAACCACAAGATATGCATGCAAATGGTGCTTTTCGCAGAACGCGCACGTGGATTTCTACCAAACAACGTGCTAAGCATGCCGATGCTGCTCTTTTTAGCACCCGCGCACGGATTCGTGCGAAAACGCGTTTTAAGCATGCACATGCATCTTTTGGTAGACGAGATTGAAGTTTTCTGCAAAACCACAAGATGTGCATGCAAATGGTGCTTTTCGCAGAACGCGCACGTGGATTTCTACCAAACAACGTGCTAAGCATGCCGATGCTGCTCTTTTTAGCACCCGCGCACGGATTCGTGCGAAAACGCGTTTTAAGCATGCACATGCATCTTTTGGTAGACGAGATTGAAGTTTTCTGCAAAACCACAAGATGTGCATGCAAATGGTGCTTTTGGCAGAACGCGCACGTGGATTTCTACCAAACGACGTGCTAAGCATGCCGATGCTGCTCTTTTTAGCACCCGCGCACGGATTCGCGCGAAAACGCGTTTTAAGCATGCACATGCATCTTTTGGTAGACGCGGATGAAGTTTTCTGCAAAACCACAAGATGTGCATGCAAATGGTGCTTTTGGCAGAACGCGCACGTGGATTTCTACCAAACGACGTGCTAAGCATGGCGATGCTGCTCTTTTTAGCACCCGCACACGGATTTGTGTGAAAACGCGTTTTAAGCATGCACATGCATCTTTTGGTAGACGAGATTGAAGTTTTCTGCAAAACCACAAGATGTGCATGCAAATGGTGCTTTTCGCAGAACGCGCACGTGGATTTCTACCAAACAACGTGCTAAGCATGCCGATGCTGCTCTCTTTAGCACCCGCGCACGGATTCGTGCGAAAACGCGTTTTAAGCATGCACATGCATCTTTTGGTAGACGAGATTGAAGTTTTCTGCAAAACCACAAGATGTGCATGCAAATGGTGCTTTTCGCAGAACGCGCACGTGGATTTCTACCAAACAACGTGCTAAGCATGCCGATGCTGCTCTTTTTAGCACCCGCGCACGGATTCGTGCGAAAACGCGTTTTAAGCATGCACATGCATCTTTTGGTAGACGAGATTGAAGTTTTCTGCAAAACCACAATATGTGCATGCAAATGGTGCTTTTCGCAGAACGCGCACGTGGATTTCTACCAAACAACGTGCTAAGCATGCCGATGCTGCTCTTTTTAGCACCCGCGCACGGATTCGTGCGAAAACGCGTTTTAAGCATGCACATGCATCTTTTGGTAGACGAGATTGAAGTTTTCTGCAAAACCACAAGATGTGCATGCAAATGGTGCTTTTCGCAGAACGCCCACGTGGATTTCTACCAAACAACGTGCTAAGCATGCCGATGCTGCTCTTTTTAGCACCCGCGCACGGATTTGTGCGAAAACGCGTTTTAAGCATGCACATGCATCTTTTGGTAGACGAGATTGAAGTTTTCTGCAAAACCACAAGATGTGCATGCAAATGGTGCTTTTCGCAGAACGCGCACGTGGATTTCTACCAAACAACGTGCTAAGCATGCCGATGCTGCTCTTTTTAGCACCCGCGCACGGATTCGTGCGAAAACGCGTTTTAAGCATGCACATGCATCTTTTGGTAGACGAGATTGAAGTTTTCTGCAAAACCACAAGATGTGCATGCAAATGGTGCTTTTGGCAGAACGCGCACGTGGATTTCTACCAAATGACGTGCTAAGCATGCCGATGCTGCTCTTTTTAGCACCCGCGCACGGATTCGCGCGAAAACGCGTTTTAAGCATGCACATGCATCTTTTGGTAGACGCGGATGAAGTTTTCTGCAAAACCACAAGATGTGCATGCAAATGCTGCTTTTGGCAGAACGCGCACGTGGATTTCTACCAAACGACGTGCTAAGCATGCCGATGCTGCTCTTTTTAGCACCCGCGCACGGATTTGTGCGAAAACGCGTTTTAAGCATGCACATGCATCTTTTGGTAGACGAGATTGAAGTTTTCTGCAAAACCACAAGATGTGCATGCAAATGGTGCTTTTCGCAGAACGCGCACGTGGATTTCTACCAAACAACGTGCTAAGCATGCCGATGCTGCTCTTTTTAACCCGCGCATGGATTCGTGCGAAAACGCGTTTTAAGCATGCACATGCATCTTTTGGTAGACGCGGATGAAGTTTTCTGCAAAACCACAAGATGTGCATGCAAATGGTGCTTTTGGCAGAACGCGCACGTGGGATTTCTACCAAACGACGTGCTAAGCATGCCGATGCTGCTCTTTTTAGCACCCGCGCACGGATTCGTGCGAAAACGCGTTTATGCATGCACATGCATCTTTTGGTAGACGAGATTGAAGTTTTCTGCAAAACCACAAGATGTGCATGCAAAGGTGCTTTTCGCACAACGCGCACGTGGATTTCTACCAAACAACGTGCCTAAGCATGCCGATGCTGCTCTTTTTAGCACCCGCGCACGGATTTGTGCGAAAACGCGTTTTTAAGCATGCACATGCATCTTTTGGTAGACGAGATTGAAGTTTTCTGCAAAACCACAAGATGTGCATGCAAATGGTGCTTTTCGCAGAACGCGCACGTGGATTTCTACCAAACAACGTGCTAGGCATGCCGATGCTGCTCTTTTTAGCACCCGCGCACGGATTCGTGCGAAAACGCGTTTTAAGCATGCACATGCATCTTTTGGTAGACGAGATTGAAGTTTTCTGCAAAACCACAAGATGTGCATGCAAATGGTGCTTTTCGCAGAACGCGCACGTGGATTTCTACCAAACAACGTGCTAAGCATGCCGATGCTGCTCTTTTTAGCACCCGCGCACGGATTCGTGCGAAAACGCGTTTTAAGCATGCACATGCATCTTTTGGTAGACGAGATTGAAGTTTTCTGCAAAACCACAAGATGTGCATGCAAATGGTGCTTTTCGCAGAACGCGCACGTGGATTTCTACCAAACAACGTGCTAAGCATGCCGATGCTGCTGCCTTTTTAGCACCCGCGCACGGATTCGTGCGAAAACGCGTTTTAAGCATGCACATGCATCTTTTGGTAGACGAGATTGAAGTTTTCTGCAAAACCACAAGATGTGCATGCAAATGGTGCTTTTCGCAGAACGCGCACGTGGATTTCTACCAAACAACGTGCTAAGCATGCCGATGCTGCTCTTTTTTAGCACCCGCGCACGGATTCGTGCGAAAACGCGTTTTAAGCATGCACATGCATCTTTTGGTAGACGAGATTGAAGTTTTCTGCAAAACCACAAGATGTGCATGCAAATGGTGCTTTTGGCAGAACGCGCACGTAGATTTCTACCAAACGACGTGCTAAGCATGCCGATGCTGCTCTTTTTAGCACCCGCGCACGGATTCGCGCGAAACGCGTTTTAAGCATGCACATGCATCTTTTGGTAGACGAGATTGAAGTTTTCTGCAAAACCACAAGATGTGCATGCAAATGGGTGCTTTTCGCAGAACGCGCACGTGGATTTCTACCAAACAACGTGCTAAGCGATGCCGATGCTCCTCTTTTTAGCACCCGCGCACGGATTCGTGCGGAAAACGCGTTTTAAGCATGCCACATGCATCTTTTGGTAGACGAGATTGAAGTTTTCTGCAAAACCACAAGCTGTGCATGCAAATGGTGCTTTTCGCAGAACGCGCACGTGGATTTCTACCAAACAACGTGCTAAGCATGCCGATGCTGCTCTTTTTAGCACCCGCGCACGGATTCGTGCGAAAACGCGTTTTAAGCATGCACATGCATCTTTTGGTAGACGAGATTGAAGTTTTCTGCAAAACCACAAGATGTGCATGCAAATGGTGCTTTTGGCAGAACGCGCACGTGGATTTCTACCAAACGACGGGCTAAGCATGCCGATGCTCCTCTTTTTAGCACCCGCGCACGGATTCGTGCGAAAAACGCGTTTTAAGCATGCACATGCATCTTTTGGTAGACGAGATTGAAGTTTGCTGCAAAACCACAAGCTGTGCATGCAAATGGTGCTTTTCGCAGAACGCGCACGTGGATTTCTACCAAACAACGTGCTAAGCATGCCGATGCTGCTCTTTTTAGCACCCGCGCACGGATTCGTGCGAAAACGCGTTTTAAGCATGCACATGCATCTTTTGGTAGACGCGGATGAAGTTTTCTGCAAAACCACAAGATGTGCATGCAAATGGTGCTCTTGGCAGAACGCGCACGTGGATTACTACCAAACGACGTGCTAAGCATGCCGATGCTGCTCTTTTTAGCACCCGCGCACGGATTCGTGCGAAAACGCGTTTTAAGCATCCACATGCATCTTTTGGTAGACGAGATTGAAGTTTTCTGCAAAACCACAAGATGTGCATGCAAATGGTGCTTTTCGCAGAACGCCCACGTGGATTTCTACCAAACAACGTGCTAAGCATGCCGATGCTGCTCTTTTTTAGCACCCGCGCACGGATTTGTGCGAAAACGCGTTTTAAGCATGCACATGCATCTTTTGGTAGACGAGATTGAAGTTTTCTGCAAAACCACAAGATATGCATGCAAATGCTGCTTTTCGCAGAACGCGCACGTGGATTTCTACCAAACAACGTGCTAAGCATGCCGATGCTGCTCTTTTTAAGCACCCGCGCACGGATTCGTGCGAAAACGCGTTTTAAGCATGCACATGCATCTTTTGGTAGACGAGATTGAAGTTTTCTGCAAAACCACAAGATGTGCATGCAAATGGTGCTTTTCGCAGAACGCGCACGTGGATTTCTACCAAACAACGTGCTAAGCATGCCGATGCTGCTCTTTTTAGCACCCGCGCACGGATTCGTGCGAAAACGCGTTTTAAAGCATGCACATGCATCTTTTGGTAGACGAGATTGAAGTTTTCTGCAAAACCACAAGATGTGCATGCAAATGGTGCTTTTGGCAGAACGCGCACGTGGATTTCTACCAAACAACGTGCTAAGCAGCCGATGCTGCTCTTTTTAGCACCCGCGCACGGATTTGTGCGAAAACGCGTTTTAAGCATGCACATGCATCTTTTGGTAGACGAGATTGAAGTTTTCTGCAAAACCACAAGATGTGCATGCAAATGGTGCTTTTCGCCAGAACGCGCACGTGGATTTCTACCAAACAACGTGCTAAGCATGCCGATGCTGCTCTTTTTAGCACCCGCGCACGGATTCGTGCGAAAACGCGTTTTAAGCATGCACATGCATCTTTTGGTAGACGAGATTGAAGTTTTCTGCAAAACCACAATATGTGCATGCAAATGGTGCTTTTCGCAGAACGCGCACGTGGATTTCTACCAAACAACGTGCTAAGCATGCCGATGCTGCTCTTTTTAGCACCCGCGCACGGATTCGTGCGGAAAACGCGTTTTAAGCATGCACATGCATCTTTTGGTAGACGAGATTGAAGTTTTCTGCAAAACCACAAGATGTGCATGCAAATGGTGCTTTTCGCAGAACGCCCACGTGGATTTCTACCAAACAACGTGCTAAGCATGCCGATGCTGCTCTTTTTAGCACCCGCGCACGGATTTGTGCGAAAACGCGTTTTTAAGCATGCACATGCATCTTTTGGTAGACGAGATTGAAGTTTTCTGCAAAACCACAAGATGTGCATGCAAATGGTGCTTTTCGCAGAACGCGCACGTGGATTTCTACCAAACAACGTGCTAAGCATGCCGATGCTGCTCTTTTTAGCACCCGCGCACGGATTCGTGCGAAAACGCGTTTTAAGCATGCACATGCATCTTTTGGTAGACGAGATTGAAGTTTTCTGCAAAACCACAAGGATGTGCATGCAAATGGTGCTTTGGCAGAACGCGCACGTGGATTTCTACCAAATGACGTGCTAAGCATGCCGATGCTGCTCTTTTTAGCACCCGCGCACGGATTCGCGCGAAAACGCGTTTTAAGCATGCACATGCATCTTTTGGTAGACGCGGATGAAGTTTTCTGCAAAACCACAAGATGTGCATGCAAATGCTGCTTTTGGCAGAACGCGCACGTGGATTTCTACCAAACGACGTGCTAAGCATGCCGATGCTGCTCTTTTTAGCACCCGCGCACGGATTTGTGCGAAAACGCGTTTTTAAGCATGCACATGCATCTTTTGGTAGACGAGATTGAAGTTTTCTGCAAAACCACAAGATGTGCATGCAAATGGTGCTTTTCGCAGAACGCGCACGTGGATTTCTACCAAACAACGTGCTAAGCATGCCGATGCTGCTCTTTTTTAACCCGCGCATGGATTCGTGCGAAAAACGCGTTTTAAGCATGCACATGCATCTTTTGGTAGACGCGGATGAAGTTTTCTGCAAAACCACAAGATGTGCATGCAAATGGTGCTTTTGGCAGAACGCGCACGTGGATTTCTACAAACGACGTGCTAAGCATGCCGATGCTGCTCTTTTTAGCACCCGCGCACGGATTCGTGCGAAAACGCGTTTATGCATGCACATGCATCTTTTGGTAGACGAGATTGAAGTTTTCTGCAAAACCACAAGATGTGCATGCAAATGGTGCTTTTCGCACAAACGCGCACGTGGATTTCTACCAAACAACGTGCTAAGCATGCCGATGCTGCTCTTTTTAGCACCCGCGCACGGATTTGTGCGGAAAACGCGTTTTAAGCATGCACATGCATCTTTTGGTAGACGAGATTGAAGTTTTCTGCAAAACCACAAGATGTGCATGCAAATGGTGCTTTTCGCAGAACGCGCACGTGGATTTCTACCAAACAACGTGCTAGGCATGCCGATGCTGCTCTTTTTAGCACCCGCGCACGGATTCGTGCGAAAACGCGTTTTAAGCCATGCACATGCATCTTTTGGTAGACGAGATTGAAGTTTTCTGCAAAACCACAAGATGTGCATGCAAATGGTGCTTTTTCGCAGAACGCGCACGTGGATTTCTACCAAACAACGTGCTAAGCATGCCGATGCTGCTCTTTTTAGCACCCGCGCACGGATTCGTGCGAAAACGCGTTTTAAGCATGCACATGCATCTTTTGGTAGACGAGATTGAAGTTTTCTGCAAAACCACAAGATGTGCATGCAAATGGTGCTTTTCGCAGAACGCGCACGTGGATTTCTACCAAACAACGTGCTAAGCATGCCGATGCTGCTCTTTTTAGCACCCGCGCACGGATTCGTGCGAAAACGCGTTTTAAGCATGCACATGCATCTTTTGGTAGACGAGATTGAAGTTTTCTGCAAAACCACAAGATGTGCCATGCAAATGGTGCTTTTCGCAGAACGCGCACGTGGATTTCTACCAAACAACGTGCTAAGCATGCCGATGCTGCTCTTTTTAGCACCCGCGCACGGATTCGTGCGAAAACGCGTTTTAAGCATGCACATGCATCTTTTGGTAGACGAGATTGAAGTTTTCTGCAAAACCACAAGATGTGCATGCAAATGGTGCTTTTGGCAGAACGCGCACGTAGATTTCTACCAAACGACGTGCTAAGCATGCCGATGCTGCTCTTTTTAGCACCCCGCGCACGGATTCGCGCGAAAACGCGTTTTAAGCATGCACATGCATCTTTTGGTAGACGAGATTGAAGTTTTCTGCAAAAACCCACAAGATGTGCATGCAAATGGTGCTTTTCGCAGAACGCGCACGTGGATTTCTACCAAACAACGTGCTAAGCATGCCGATGCCTCCTCTTTTTAGCACCCTCGCACGGATTCGTGCGAAAACGCGTTTTAAGCATGCACATGCATCTTTTGGTAGACGAGATTGAAGTTTTCTGGCAAAACCACAAGCTGTGCATGCAAATGGTGCTTTTCGCAGAACGCGCACGTGGATTTCTACCAAACAACGTGCTAAGCATGCCGATGCTGCTCTTTTTAGCACCCGCGCACGGATTCGTGCGAAAACGCGTTTTAAGCATGCACATGCATCTTTTGGTAGACGAGATTGAAGTTTTCTGCAAAACCACAAGATGTGCATGCAAATGGTGCTTTTGGCAGAACGCGCACGTGGATTTCTACCAAACGACGGGCTAAGCATGCCGATGCTCCTCTTTTTAGCACCCGCGCACGGATTCGTGCGAAAACGCGTTTTAAGCATGCACATGCATCTTTTGGTAGACGAGATTGAAGTTTTCTGCAAAAACCACAAGCTGTGCATGCAAAATGGTGCTTTTCGCAGAACGCGCACGTGGATTTCTACCAAACACGTGCTAAGCATGCCGATGCTGCTCTTTTTAGCACCCGCGCACGGATTCGTGCGAAAAGCGCGTTTTTAAGCATGCACATGCATCTTTTGGTAGACGCGGATGAAGTTTTCTGCAAAACCACAAGATGTGCATGCAAATGGTGCTCTTGGCAGAACGCGCACGTGGATTACTACCAAACGACGTGCTAAGCATGCCGATGCTGCTCTTTTTAGCACCCGCGCACGGATTCGTGCGGAAAACGCGTTTTAAGCATCCCACATGCATCTTTTGGTAGACGAGATTGAAGTTTTTCTGCAAAACCACAAGATGTGCATGCAAATGGTGCTTTCGCAGAACGCCCACGTGGATTTCTACCAAACAACGTGCTAAGCATGCCGATGCTGCTCTTTTTAGCACCCGCGCACGGATTTGTGCGAAAACGCGTTTTAAGCATGCACATGCATCTTTTGGTAGACGAGATTGAAGTTTTCTGCAAAACCACAAGATATGCATGCAAATGCTGCTTTTCGCAGAACGCGCACGTGGATTTCTACCAAACAACGTGCTAAGCATGCCGATGCTGCTCTTTTTAGCACCCGCGCACGGATTCGTGCGAAAACGCGTTTTAAGCATGCACATGCATCTTTTGGTAGACGAGATTGAAGTTTTCTGCAAAACCACAAGATGTGCATGCAAATGGTGCTTTTCGCAGAACGCGCACGTGGATTTCTACCAAACAACGTGCTAAGGCATGCCGATGCTGCTCTTTTTTAGCACCCGCGCACGGATTCGTGCGAAAACGCGTTTTAAGCATGCACATGCATCTTTTGGTAGACGAGATTGAAGTTTTCTGCAAAACCACAAGATGTGCATGCAAATGGTGCTTTTGGGCAGACGCGCACGTGGATTTCTACCAAAACAACGTGCTAAGCATGCCGATGCTGCTCTTTTTAGCACCCGCGCACGGATTTGTGCGAAAACGCGTTTTAAGCATGCACATGCATCTTTTGGTAGACGAGATTGAAGTTTTCTGCAAAACCACAAGATGTGCATGCAAATGGTGCTTTTCGCAGAACGCGCACGTGGATTTCTACCAAACAACGTGCTAGGCATGCCGATGCTGCTCTTTTTAGCACCCGCGCACGGATTCGTGCGAAAACGCGTTTTAAGCATGCACATGCA